>NW_015176467.1:162070-165572 GCF_001447785.1 Gekko japonicus | reverse complement strand
GAAAGAGGAAAAAGAGAAAAAATATTTGATTTAACAGCATTCCATGTTAAGGCAGGGCACAAAATCTCCAGAAATGCACGGTGTTTGGTGTTTTGATCCCAGCCTTGTTGACTAATAGAAGAGGAGGAGGAGGATTTATACCCCACCCTTCACTCAGAGTTTCAGAGCGGTTTACATTCTCCTTCCCTTCCTCTCCCCACAACAGACACTCTGTGAGGTAGCAGGGTCTGCAAGAGCTCTGAGAGAACTGCTCTTGAGAAAACTGTGACTGACCCAAGGTCACCCAGCTTGCTGCATGTGAAGGAGTGCGGAATCAAACCCGGTTCTCCAGACTAGAGTCCGCTGCTCTTAACCGCTATACCAAACTGGATCTCTGACCACCCACCTTGGCTGACAGGAGTACCAGGAATATTTCTTGCAGATCACGTCTTGCGTGTTGTGTTAAAAAGCTAATAAATCACAGGGTGTCTCTTTTTTGTTGTTGTTCCATTGTGTATCATCACAAGTGGCAGATAATTTGTAAGGGAACTCTAATGAGCTCTTAACCACAGTTGAGGTGTTTTTGCCTTCTTATGGAAAAAAGAAAACGAAACCCTTTCCTTTTGGAACGCTAGCTACTTTCCCCATGTCCAGCCAAATACAAATGAATTTGTATTTAGCGACAAGACGTCACACAATAAAATTTTCAAAGAAGAGGATAGGGATGCCAGTCTCCAGATGGGACCTGGGGATTCCTCAGAATTTAGGGCTGCCAAGTGGGGTTGGGTAAACCCCCGCTTTGGAGGCCCAATTTCCGTCGCCGCGGAATCGGGCCCCGGGGAGAACCTTGCCCCCCGAAGCACAGCGTGGGTGCGTCACAGGAAGTGACGCAACCACGTAGAGCACGTTGGGGGCGTGGCCCCAAAAACGATTGGGGCCACGCCCCCCAACAGGCTCTACGTCGTGCGTCACTTCCTGTGATGTTCTTGCGGCACATACCGCGGCAACTCCCGGACTGAAGGAATGCTCCCCTGCTGGTGAGTAAAAACAACTTGGCAACCCTATCAGAATTACAGCTCATCTCCAGACTACAGAGATCACTTCCGCTAGAGAAATGGATGCCTTGAAGGGTGGACTCTATGGCATCGTACCCCACTGAGGTCTCTGTGTCCTCCCCAGGCTCCACTCCCAAATCTCCAGGCGTTAGGGTTTCCATCCCCCCAATGGGGGTGGGGTTCCCCCGCTTTTGGTGGCCCCAGTCCGTCGCTGGCCAGCTGGGCGGTGGAGGGGAGCCCCACTCCTGAACAGCCCTGTTGCACCTGATGTTCCCTGGATGATGTGCTCTGCGCGTGAGCGAAGTGTGCGTGCCAGAAGATGCCAGAGAGCAGCCTGCCCCCCCCCAGCAGCTGGTAAGCAGTGTTCCCTCTAAGCTGAGTTAGCGTGAGCTAGCTCACAATTTTTTAGCCTCCGGCTCATGCATTTTTGTCTTTGTTCTGGAAGGCGGGTTCCAGAGCAAACTAATTGATGCAGCAGCCAAATCGCTGGCTCACAATTTTGATGCCAGGAGCTCACAAAGCAGAATTTTCGCTCACAAGACTCCACAGCTTAGAGGGAGTATTGCCGGTAAGCTCCTGGCAACCCTACCAGGTATTTCCCAACCTGGATCTGGCAACCCGAGTAGGGTTACCCTACCCTCACTCCCCACAAGTGGCCCCCACAAGGAAACCCTAGAACGGGATGATATAACGTTACATGTGATGTAAAATAATTAAACTTAAAAAAAAATTAAAACGTTTTAAAATAATTTAAAGTTAATTAAACAGGTATTAGCAGCTATTAACCTTTGTATTTTGCCATCCCCCCCACTTGTACACTCCTTCAAAGATATATATTTTTTCTACTTCAGCAGGTGTCTCCGAGAGAAAAGGATCCGTATAACACACCAGCAGGCCAAAGCTATCCATCTTCCCCCCTGTCCAATGTCCTTGCGAGGCTTTTAACTTTGATACCTTAGGGGAAGCCACTGAGGCCTGTCAGGCGGCTTATTCAAAATTACTTAATGTGGTTTCGAGGGCCTGGTTGGCTGATGTACAAAATATTGTGAGTCCCAAACCTAACAGGAGCCATTCTGTTTTCAGCATTTCCATTTTTCTTATGCCCACAAGCAGCATTTCGACCAAGCTAACATACCGGAATTTTTGTAATCGTGTGAATGGCATTAAAATATATATATATCAAAACCATCAACAATAACAAAATCCCAACCGTTCAGTCCAGCCTTTTATGCTGGTACAGCTTGTTTTTACTGCTTGAGCAGTCAACTTTCCCTCCCCTGGCAAAGAGGCGAGCCAGCCATCCCTTCTGTCGAGATGAGATTTTTAAAAAATTATTATTGCAACCGTTTTATACAGTGCAGCCTCAAGTGGCCAGCCTTCCCTGACTTTCCTTTTTTGTGTTGCCGCCGGTGATAATTTTGCTGTGGCATCCGTAAACCACAACTGTGGTCAGTGTGCTACTTCCCAAAAGAGTGTATTTATCCAGAAGGTTCATAGCAGGGTTTCCACCTGATTTGAACCAGTGAATTTTAATAGATGAATTAATTATTAAACTAAAGCCACACACATCTGCATGAGAATAAAACCAGACTGCCTTTCGTGAGCTATAACCTTCTTGGGTATAACGTTTCATGACTCTAAACTAGGGCTGCCCTGTCTAGTCAATATCTTTCAGTTTAGCTGATCAACTTAAAAGGTGTGTAATGGTCGTTTATAAATAGTAATTTTAACACAAAAGGGGCACAAGGCAGCTGCTATCTCAAAAGAGGTATTTCTCTTTCTGTCAAGGATTTTCTCCAGAGGAACCTATCTGTTCAGTGGTAATCTGGATGAATTGTCTGCCAGTTTGGTGTAGTGGTTAGGAGCACAGTCTCCAATCTGGGAGAACTGAGTTTGATTCTCCACTCCTCCATATGCAGTTGCTGGAGCGACCTTGGGTCAGTCACAAGTTCTCCAAGAGCTGTTCTCTCAAGGGCAGGTCTGGAGAGAGCTCTTTCAGCCCTGCCTACCTCACAGGGTGTCTGCTGTGGGTAGGGGAAGGGAAAAGGGTTTGTAAACCGCTCTGAGACTCCTTTGGGTAGTGAAGGGCAGGGTATAAATCCAGTCTCTTCTTCGTCTTCTAAATATGGTTAGTTACAGTGGGAAGAGGGCGATGTGCTTGGATCTTGCTCCTCTCTCCCCACAGTGTGGCCCATTTCAGACCTTTTTTGTTCCCTAGAACTATGCCCACCTGTGTCTCCATAGCCCCCATAGCATCATTAATATAATCTGTCTAAGGGATAAATGATGGTGTCCTTGAGGCTGCCACTGTCATTTTAAAGTCATTTAAAAATGCTGTTGAAGGCCTGATACCAATTAGGTCCGCAATGTGGTTTCCTTCCTTCCTTCCTTCCTTCCTTCCTTCCTTCCTTCCTTCCTCTCCCATTGAATCTTCTGTATGTGAATCTGGAGGCATGTTCTAGGAGATC
>NW_015176467.1:143571-161953 GCF_001447785.1 Gekko japonicus | reverse complement strand
CTCCCTCCCTCCCTCCCTCCCTCCCAGGTGTGATTATTTAAATCTTTCAAAGCTTGTTATCGTATAACTGAAAACCTGTGCAGTAAGCAGTGTTCCCTCTAAGCTGAGTTAGTGTGAGGAAGCTCACAGTTTTTTAGCCTCTGGCTCATACATTTTTGTCTTAGCTTAGGAAAGATGCCTCCAGAGCAGTGTTCCCTCTAAACTGAGTTAGTGTGAGCTAGCTCACAGTTTTTTAGCCTCCGGCTCACACATTTTTGTCTTCGCTCAGGAAGGATGGCTTCAGAGCAAACTTATTTATGCAGCAGCCAAATCGCTCACACACGATTTTAATACCAGTAGCTCACAAAGTAGAATTTTTGCTCACAAGACTCCACAGCTTAGAGGGAGCATTGGCAGTAAGCAAGATTGATGAGCTGTTTCTTAGAAGAAGGTTGTATCCATGAACAGCTTGGGAGAATATCATCCCCATCCAAGGTCATAAACCACGGATTACTGATGTAGACTCCCATCCAGCCATGTGGAAAATGTGGGGAAGCCTTTCTACCCAGTGAAGACCTGTGTTTCCGCACTCAGAAATACACGGCTGGTGAAAAATCTGCCATCGTATCATGCAGTAAGCCAGTCGTCTTTATTTACCCAAAGAGTGGCTTTCCGCCGTTCGTTCACTTGCCAGCAGAAATGGGTAAAGCAGCATGTACTAGGTGATCAGAATGTTTCGTGTACATCCGAGTGGGCACGGGATTAGATGTACAGAGCACTAAGATGTAGGCCTCTTGCCCACAGTGTAAAGAAAGGAAGGCATTTGAAACGATGATGTGTAGCAGTTTAAATCTGCAAGGTTATAGGCACTTGCTTTCGATGAAGTACAGTTTTATAGCGTCTAATTGCTTAAACATCTGGAGTACAGTTTGGGGGTCAGTGTAGTATAAGTTACGAGAAATGCGCTCCGCATAATTCTGGACCACCAGATGTCATCAGACACCATAAACTGTGCATAGCACAGATCGATGCATAGTCATGGAGCCTCCTCAAAATCTCCCGAAGTTAAGGTGTAGTCCAGTGTTCTCCTGGGTGGGTTTCAGCAAAGAAAGGACATTCCTCTAGGGAGGGGGACGGGTGATGCCAGTGAAGATGATGGTCTTTTGTGCTTTGCTATCATGATTTTGGAGTGCAGAGGGAGTCGTTCACGATGATGCTGACAAGCCGTATTGTAGTGCTTGCGTAGCTACTTCTTACAGGACGCTCAAGTTGTAGGTGATTCTCTGCATAGCTCTTGCCATTAGTGTGTGGTTACATTGTTCAGAGATGTGAAACGGAATGAAATCCAGTGTCTGAGATGTCAGTTTCTACTTTTTTTTTACAGTGTTCTTTTATTTTTGACAATTTGATTTTTTTCCAATAGATGCTAGAGTGAAATTAATTTTACTCACTTAAGATTTATATGCTGCTTTTGCGACACTCAGGGCAGTTGTTCTCAAGCATAATGAAATAATTTAAGACATTGTACACGTTAGAGTACATGCAGCCTTCAGTTTATTAAGTGCCGAATGAACAAGATTCCCCAAAAGCTCACCGAAATAAAGAGGACTGGCAAACATTTTGAAATGCAGAAAGGGAGAAATGCCTTTTAATACTTACCTTGAGGCTCCTTGGAGCCGAGGCTCTGTTTCTAGCGGCTGTTCCGATTTCTCCTTCCCAGATGATGTGCACTGTAAAGCTACACCATGGCTCAAATGGGCAAAGAAAAAAAGGGGGTGGGGACTGCAGAGTTTAGCCCTGCCCCCCCTCCCTGTGTTGGTTGCAGTTGGAGGATCCACATGAACTGCCCGCAGTTACCCATTGGTTCCTTCTTTGGATCAGATCAAAGGACGAGGATGATCGGGGGGCCCGGAGACCAAGCCCTGTGAGGAAAGGCTGAGGGACTTGGGAATGTTCTGTCTGGAGAAGAGGAGGTTGAGGGGGGACAGGATTGCTCTCTTGAAGTATTTGAAGGGCTGTCACTTTGAGGAGGGCAGGGAACTGTTCCTGTCGGCAGCAGAGGATAGGACTCGCAAGCATGGGTTTAGATTAAGGGTGGGAAGGTACCGTCTGGATCTTAGGAAAAACTTCTTTACAGTAAGAGTTGTTCAACAGTGGAATCAGCTGCCTAAGGAGGTGGTGAGCTCCCCCTCCCTGGCAGCCTTCAAGCAGCGGCTGGACAAACACTTGTCAGGGATGCTCTAGGTCAGGCCCATAGCCAGGAATTTCTATGTCGGGGGGCATTTAAATTCCTCGGGGGGCACTGGGGCACTGGCTAATTCAATTAAATGTAATTTAATTAACTTGATCAGTTTTTGCGGGGGAGAAAGGTGTGGCACAGGGGGGAAGCAAGGAGAAGCAGCAAGCCACGGCAGTGTGGGGGAGTTCATAGCAGCCACTGCATCTTACCAGAGAGTCAGGGGGCCTGGGCTGAAAGGAAGTCAGGGGGCCTTGGTAGGAAGTCAGGGGGCCGGGCCCCGAAATGCCCCACTGTAGCTACAGGCCTGCTCTAGGTTGATCCCGCATTGAGCAGGGTGTTGGACTAGATGGCCTATATGGCCCCTTTCAACTTTCTGTGATTCTATGATTTTATGATTCTAGGGTTTCTTTTGCTCTGATTTAAGGGTGGCAGCCCAAGAGGCCCGTGTCATCTGCCGAACGAACCTAACGTTGTGTGGGAGCTCCCATGTAAATCGAGCTTTCTTTGTACTCCATGTCAGGGAAATTCCCTGTGGAAGCAGGAGTGGTTCATTCCATCCACTTCTGCCAGCTTTCACTTTCTTGCTAAAGAGGGATACTTGGGCTCTGAACCTATTCAGGCAGAGAAAATACAATCCCATTTATCATAGGTATATTATCCTTCCCACAAAGGCAGAGGGTTTTTAATTTTATTTTGCTACCACCGCCTCTCTCTCGCTTGTATTCACTCGATTTGTCATCCCGACTACAACCTCCCAGCAGTGGTTCAGGACACGCCGCTGAAAACCCCACGCCGTGTACAGCAAAGTTCACTAATTCCTACACTTCCCCCGCCCCTGTGGCTGTTTCTAAGAGCTGGCCAACAGAAAGAAGCAACCTCCGGGGACATCCAGTCCCAACCAGTTACTTGTTCTTGGGAATGTTTCAAGAAAATGACACAGGCCACAAGACCAGATCCAGTTATAGGAGGTATTCCCCTGTTGACCGCTGGAAGTAGATTATTCATGTTGTAATGAATCCTTCCCATGGTTCCATGGAGTCCAAGGAACCCTCATGATGAATGTATACATATCCCTCCTCTTGATGGGCTTCAGAGGAAAAAAAATGTGCCAGGATGAAATCAGAACACTTAATTTCATTTTGGTGACGCTCGGCCGAACCTGTTGAATAGAAAAAGCGTTGTCATCTTGAGCGTTTAGCAAACAAATTGCTTGGATTTTCTGTAGCTTTGTAGGTTTCTGCAGAAGTTCATCTGCGGAAGTTCCTTCCCCCCATTTATTTGTTTGTTTGTCAAGTTGTTATCTCATTTCCAGCCCCAAACTCTCTCTCAAAAGCGATACCGACAGGGTTTTATTTCTGGGGGAGCGTGCCGGGTTCCGGAACCTCTTCGACAAAATTCTTTTAAAACTGTTTGAAAAGTTCATGAGTTTTCAGTATACAGATAGAGAACTTCATTTCCCTCTTGAGAGTTCCGGCACCTCCCCCTCAAAAGCTCTGGATATCACTATTGATTGATATCAGGGCTATTTTTGGGCAGGAACGCACAGGAACGGAGTTCCGGCTGGCTCCTGAGTTGGCCACACCCAGCAGGAACTCATTAGCATAATAGGCCACACCCAACAGCAGAAACTCATTAGGATTGGCTACAGTAGGCGTGTGTGGCCTAACATGCAAAGGAGTCCTGCTACAAAAAAAGGCCCTGGGTTTTGACAACAAACAAGGTAAACAGAATAAGAAGGGAAAGGTGGGTGTGGCTGGATGACCACACTTCTGGCAATAGGGGGCTGTGGCCTAATATGCTAATGTGCTGTGATGTCAGGGTGTGGCCTATTATGCTAATGAGTTCCTGCTGGGCTTTTTCTACAAAAAAAGCCCTGGACATCAGTATAGCTTTTTAAACATAGAGGTTTAAAAAGTCGTATCGGAGAAGGTGCTTAGGAAGGGGATTCTCGCCGAGATCTGGGTCCATATAAGAGTCCTCACCTACTTCCTTACTTTCCTCCTTTCCAGATACACGATCATGGTTCCTTCAGCTAGATTTGAGTTCAGGAGCACTTTAGAGACCAATAAGATTTTTTTGGGGGGATAAGCTTTCGAAATTCAACGCTCCCCTCTTCCTGGTTCCTTATTAGTTCAATCACGTATTTGTCACTGGACGTTTCTCGGTTCTCGGAGTTTTCCATTTCCAGATTTAAACATCTGCCTATTAGATTAACTGTGACTTGAAAACTGTATCAGAGAGCTTGTGTGGTACAAGTCTCTCCTTTGAGGAAGGTAGTATATAATATTTACATTTATTCTAAAAGTCTTTTGATCACCGTTCCAATCCAGGAGCTGACTTTTTTTTCCATGTCTGTATCAACAATCTTGACTTTTTAGACACTGAAAATTGTCAACAAATATTTACAAGGTGGCATCAAGCCATTAAATTTCCATAGATGCCCATCTCTGCCTCTCACACATACTTGCCTTACAGAGAAAGCTTGGTGGCCCTGTAAAATCTTTAATACTTACCTTGAGGCACTCTGAAATATACTTTTATTTTTAATTTTCCCCTTCTTCAATAGTAAAATCTACAATTTTCTGCTTATTTAAAAGATTTGGATCGGCTGCTTATTAGATGTTTATCCAAAGATTTTTTTTTTTAACACTTAGGTTAACATTTAAGGTTCTTTTCCCTTCTCTCTGTCAAAAGGTGTTTCTATGATTTTTTAAAAACGCCATATCTTTAAAAAAAAAATCCCAAGAGAGGAATTTTCACTTTATGGAGTTTAGGGCACAGCTTTGCAAGACGCCAAGTCTATTTGAGTATTTCCATCTTTAATAAGAGGGGCTTTATGTCTAGTTAACCACTATTCCTAGCAATTTATTGAATTGGGCAGTGCCCAGGACTGTAAAAAAATTGTATCATAGACATTAGGAACAACCGATCTGTAAGACAGGCATTTTGAAGCACTGTGCATTTATTAATTGAAAACCTTTGGAAGATTTTTAAGTGTTGTAATTAACAAGGCAGGAGTCTAAAGGTTCTTATGGATGCCCAAGCGCTTTGGCATATGCACAGGTGAGATGTCTCAGTCCCACTCCTGCCATGGCTTCTCAGGCTGTACTTGAGGCTATTCCTGCACATTTTGTGCAGGAAAAAGGGGGCTTCAGGAAATGCCACAAGAAGAATGAGAACCTCCCCCCCCACACACACACCATCAAATGCATGACAGTCTTATTTGGCCCATTTAATAGCATCCTATGTGTGTTAAGCACTCAGTTGATGAGGGTGTGCTATAACAATCAATCCTTCAGTTTAGTACATATCTGGTTTGCAGCTCCAGTATTTTTTTAAAAATGAGAACTAAGATGTCAGAAGCTAAGCAGGGGTTGGCCTTTGTTGGTACTTGGAAGGGAGTAGGGGTGAGCACAGACCGGAAAAGCCTGGTTTGTTGCTTGCGAACCGAATGGCCCCGAACAGAGCCCCTGAGCAAAACCCCCACCTGAACTGAACCCCTGGCATGCCCATATCGTCCAGAAGTGATGTGAGCGCATCACTGGGCCCCAACATGCTTGCGTCATTTCTGGGTGGCATTGGGCCCTGCCCCTGGTGCACCCATGTCACCTGGAAGTGACACGAGCATGTCGGATGCGTTGCAAGCACAAGGTTTGCAAGCCCGAACCAGGCAAAGTCTGGCCTAGACTTTGGCTCGGGTTTGGGTCTGTGCCCATCCCTAGATGAGAGACCACCATGGGAGTCCAGGGGTACCACTCAGAGGCAGGCAATGGCAAACCACCTCCGAACATCTCTTTGCCTTTAACTGAATATGACTAGGCTGCTCTCATGTGTGCTTGTTCTCTCTCTCTTGCTGTGTAAATGAAAATTTCGTGCCAAGAAAAGTTGCATTCTGTAATGCATATGATGGTCGTGGAAAGTACCATCAAGTCACAGACCATTTCTAGCTATTTTTCGTGTGTGTTTAGTCACAGCTGGTTTGTGGCAACGCCGTGGTGTTTCCAAGGCAAGAGACATTCAGACTTCCTTGGTGGCCTCCCATCAAATACTAACTAAAGCCAACACTACTTAGCTTCCAAGAGTTAGCCTGGGCTATCCAGGTCAGAGTTTACTCACAGTGATTTAAGTGTCTAAGGGACTGGATCATCAACTAGCCCAGCCACGCTTGTTAGTGACAGAAAGTGCTGTCAGGTCGCAGGTGATTTATGGAGACTCCGTAGGGTTTTCAAGACCAGAGACATTCAGAGGTGGTTTGCCATTGCCTGCCTCTGCGTAGCAACCCTTCCTTGGTGGTCCCCCGTCTAAATACGAACCAGGGCTGATGCTAAGCTTCTGAGATCTGACAAGATTAAGTTAGCCTGGGCCATCCAGGTCATAATAACATAAGAACATAAGAGACGCCAATGTTGGATCAGGCCAAAGGCCCATCCAGTCCAACACTCTGTCACACAGTGGCCAAAAATACCAGGTGCCATCAGGAGGTCCACCAGTGGGGCCAGGACATTAGAAGCCCTCCCACTGTTGACCCCCCAAGCACCAAGAAGACAGAGCATCACTTGCCCCAGAGTCCCTATCTATTTGTTGTTGTTCAGTCGCACAGTCGAGTCCGACTCTTCGCGACCCCATGGACCAGCTCCCGCCAGGCCTTCCGGTCTTCCGCCGTCCTCTGAAGTTGGCTCAATTTCATGTTCGTTGCGTCGATGACACTGTCCAACCATCTCATCCTTTGCCGTCCCCTCTGCTCTATATGTTTATCCAGTTGAAGCCGCCCATGCTTGTAGCCGCCACCACTTCCTGTGGCAGTGAATTCCATGTGTTAATCACTCTTTGGGTGAAGCACTTCCTTTTATCTGTTCTAATCTGACCGTTCAGCAATTTCATTAAGTGCCCACGAGTTCTTGTATTGTGAGAAAGGGAGAAAAGTACCTCTTTCTCTACTTTCTCTATCCCATGCGTAATCAGGTCAGGGCAAATTACATAGCAGATATAATTTATGGAAATTAAGCCAATTTGCATAAATGGTCATTTTGCAGAATAGGTTATACTGTTTTGTGTGATCTAAACTTTTAGGCGAGAAAGAGGCAAGGGGTACTACACCAGCTGCTATTCCTGGCCACTGGAAATTTTACTGGAAACCTCTCTGGCTTCTGAGAGTCCTACAAGCATTGCCAAATAATCACTGAGAGATGAAAGTGAAAGAAAAAAGAATAGAGAACCTGAAATTCTAAGGAAGTCAAATTGTGTCCAGCTACACAACCTGTGCTTGTGTTGGTATGCATAGCTCACACTCAGTCTTGGGTATCACTTTACAGAAATGTTTAAAATTGCAGTTCCATGAGTGTATTTGTAGCATTCTGGCAGTATGTGGAACTTCCACCCCCAGTTTATCCAGCTCCTATCAGGACTGTTTGGGAAAGTGTGAGCCTATTAAGAGAAGAATTATTTTGTTTGTGCTCATATTTTTGCTTGATCCTTTAATATACCAGCGGCTACAATTGCATGTTTTGGTGAAATTATAATCTGGAATAGTATGTTTGATGAGCATCTTCCATGGCTTGAAAAATTGAAGCACTAATTTTCCCAGCTCTCAGCAAAGCGCTAATTAAAGTTGAGTACTACAGGCAGATGTTTCATGCCTTGTCAATTATTACTTTGACGGAGAGCAAAGAAACTTGTACACAAGGTTTAAAAGAAATGAGAAGATCCATATGTCTAATTATTGCGGTGCCCAGGATTTTCCCCCCGTTTTGAACAGCCACCAAATGTGAAACAATGCAGATTTTGTAATGTGTAAATTGTTATTTACATATTTCATAGCTGTCCTCTAAGGAACCAAAGCCGGTGAAGATGAAGTAATTGAATCTTGTGAAAATGTCATCCCAGTGTGCCACAGCAGTGAAAAAGGCAAACAGTGTCCTGGAGATTATTAGGACAGAGGCTGAAAATAAAACAGTCAATATTATTATGCCCCTCTATAGAACTGTGGTGCGGCTTCATTTTGGAATATTGTGATAACCGTGTCTCAAAAAATTATAGAGCTGGAACGAGTACAGAAGAGGGCAACCAAAATGATTAAGGTGTTGGAGCACGCTTCCTGTGTGGAAAGGCTGAACAGTCTGGGGGTTTTAAGTTAAGAAAAAAGGGGATGTCAGGGGGGCATGATAGAGGTTTATGAAATTATGTACGGGGTAGAGAGAGAACTTTTTCTTCCTCTCCTGAAAAGCTAGAACTCAGGGGCATCCAATGAAGCTGACGGGCAGTAAATTAAGGAGGGACAAAAGGAAAAACTTTACACAATGAGTGATTGAAATGTGGAATTAGCTGCCATCAGATATAATGATGGACACAGGCCTAGATGGCTGTAAAAGAGGATTAGACAGGCCCATGAAGGATATGTCTGTCGGGGGCTACTAGCCATGGTGACTAAAGAGGGCCTCCAAATTCAAAGGAAGTAAACGTCTGAAGACTAGCACCAGGAGACAATATTAGGGGAAGGTCTCAGCTTCTATGCCCTGTTGTTGGACCTCCAGAATAACTTTTTGGTTACAGTGTGAAACAGGACATTGGATCAGATGAACCACTGGTCTGATCCAGCAGGGTTCCACTAGTGTTCTTATGGACTGTCAGATGAACCACTGGTCTGATCCAGCAGGTTCCACTAGTGTTCTTATGGACTGTACTCAGGTCTCCGGAGTTCATCCCTACCAGGCTGGATCTCGGAAGTGCAACCTGGTGTTAAGAATCGTTTATCAAGTCTTAGCAATGGAAGAGTACTGATCCTTTGGCACTATAGGATGGGTCTTTGACTAAGCAATCCCACAAATGACCTCCAAATCTCTTTCCAATGGATGGCATTGTTACAGAGGTGCCTTATATCAAGTCAGTTCATTGATCCATCAAGCTCAGTGCTGTCTACTTTGGTTGCCAGCAGGGTGGATTTAATTTAAATCAGATCAATTTTAAATCGTGATTTAAATCACTAGTCAGTAAGACTAGATTTAAATCATGGTTTTCTACATAAACACTCATTCTTGGTGGTATAATCTTAGTATTTACAATCAGATAAAGGTTTCATTTTTAGAATAACAATTTTTCAAATTAGTACTGATTTGGTTATACTATTAGAAACACATCATAGATAGTTCATCTCACAAAAATTTCATAATTATCTGTCTCTAGTTTAATAGGTTAATAATTCGTATTTGGGCAACTTTTCTGCTGTACTTTATTGGAAGGAGAAAAATAATCATTACCTTAATAATAACAATTTAAATAGTTTTATTTAACTAAAATAATAACATTATAGCATATGTAGTCTTGTATTTGCTTAAACCTCCATGTTTGTTACCTGATGTGGTTAAACAAATTATTAAAATATTTATTAAAATACTTTAGACCCTCAGCGCAGTCCATACATGAAAAACTTAAAATACTGTCCTCTGTAGCTCACTCATCTTCATCTTCTTGTTTGTTCATAATCTGGTAAAGAAAAACAAGCTTTCCTGCTTTATCGGGCCCCAAATAATTTCTCAATTTAGAATGAATGAGTCCAAAGGAAGAGAATATTCTTTCTGTGCCAGCAGGAGAACCTACTGCTGTTAAAAGTGAAATCCTTACTTCAACAGTCTCTAAATCCAAGTGCTTAAATGACTTCCACCAGTTCACTGGTGTGACTTTCTTTAAAACATCATCAGCAAATGTATATTTCTTGATTGGTTCCCCCTTAGCTCTGAAGTTTATTATAGTTGGCATTACAGAAGGATGACTGCTGGATACCCATGTCATAGCTAACTCCTCTTCCTCAGCACTTAAGGTTTGACCCTGGTACCAGATATTGACAATAACGAGAAAATGAGCTGGAGATAGTGCTTGTCCCATTCGTTGGTTTTTTTAATGCTCGTAATTTAATCCTGTCAGTGTGTAGCTCTGTTGTTAAGTGCTCACTCAGTTCCTTCCAAATTTCAACAGCATAAGCAATAAAAGAGCTATTTTTTTGTATTTTGTTGAAAGCTTCAGGAATGAGTTTCATGATGCTCAGCATATGTTCAACATTTCTCTTAAGCCCAGTGTTGAGGATTTTGGCTGTGACAGCGCCATGTATTTTCTCTCGATTTCGTTCACAAGCTGTCATCAGACTAGGCCAGTCCTTGATATACTGCTCAAAACAGTCCACTACAGAGTTCCATCAAAGATCTTGTGGGAGCATTGGTTCCACCCATTCTTTTCAGAGCTGCTGCAGCAAAATGATTGTTACAGAAGTATTTAGCAATTTCAGTGGCATTAGTCTTTATTTCTGGAACACTGAAGTCTTTGGCTAGGAGGTGCACCAAATAAGCACTGCAACTATATGTTATTAGCTTTGTATTCCCTTCCTGCTCTTCTAAATTTCTTCTCATCTTGGATACATTTGCAGCATTGTCTGTGATCAAACTGTATACGAGACGTTTGAATTTTTGTTCACATTATTATAGCTTTTGTTGCCACTTCTTGTAAGTATTCTGCTGTGCATGCATTTCCTGATGTATCAATTGTTTCTGCAAGGAAGACATTCCCTCCTCCTGTTGTTATACAAGCACATACAACAGGATCATTGAGGACATTACTCCAGCCACCAAGACAGGTTAACAATTTTAACCTCTAGAGTTGTTGCACATTGCTCTATTTTCTCTTTCATACAATTTATCCAGCAGTTTCCTTGCAACATCTGCTCTGCTGGGTGGACTGTATCCTGGTCCGAGCGACTGAACCATATTAATGAAGTGTTAGTTTTCAATCAGGCAGAAAGAAGACTTTGTTGCGTGAATGAACTGGGCAATTTTGTCATCAATTAACTTTTCTAATCTACTGGTTTTATCACAAACTTATCTATGGTGGTGCTTGGATGGTCAGCTTTTTTCTTTTCTTTTTAGGTGATATTCATTCTGTGGATGTGTAATGTATATGATGTGACCGAAACACTATCCTGGACAGATAACTCTGAAACTGTAGAACAGGAGGATGGTGATTTCAAAGGTGGATAGTTTCCAGAATCCTTTATGCTCATGATAAAAAGTAAAGGTTTCCCTTGCTCGAAAGCTAGTCGAATCTGACGCTAGGGGGAGGTGCTCATCTTCGTTTCCAAGCCAAAGAGCCAGTGCTGTCTGAAGACGTTTTCTTTTCTTTTTTTTAAGCCCCTGGAGGGGATTTTTTTATTTTTTTATACTACTACATAAACTACCAAGAAAAAATAGGGATAGGGGGACTACAATTAGGGAGAAAGAAAAGATAACCCATGCTAAACTAAAAACCCAAGGTTAGGATATCATTCCCTGTTAAACTGCAGTTAGTAAAAGAAAAGGCTGTTAATAAACAATATACTTTGTGAGGTCCTATCTTTCTAAGCTTATATGTTAGATTGTTACTTGTTATGAGAAGATTTCCCGAGCATCTCCTCCAGCTCGCTTCATAAAAGCAATTTGCAAAGTCCTTCCGCCGTTACATCTATACTAAAACTCTCTAAATTCTTGATAGCTTCTTAGACGTTCACTGCAGCCCAATCTTCTTCCATCCAAAAGAATAGAACTGGTAGTCTTCAGCTTCTTCCGCTCTGGTCTCGGGGTCCAGTGGCTTCTCAAAGGTTTCTTGATTATGAAGGGCACCTTCAGCTCTTTTTTCTCAGCAGACTTTAAGATGACACTTTCTAAGAACAAACGCAGGGAAGAAGTTAAATCCTTGTAAATTTTTCCTGTTTCTCTTGTGCTTTTTCTTCTTTTCTCTTTGGGATTGCTGTTTAACTTAGTGTCCATCTCATTTGCTTTGACACCCCTCAATTCCATTTTTTCTCCGATCACCTCCTGGAGCTGTCGAGACACAAATTGTTGATTTATCTTGGCAAGCTGCTGGTTAATACCAGCAAGTTGCTCCAGGATCGGCTTAATGGCTTCTGCTACTAGTGCAGTGACGTCAACCCTTCTTCTCGGAGTTATCGACATCTTTTTTAGAGTATCTGCCCTTTCAACGTTTTATTTTCAATAAACTCTCTTTCTTCCTGGCTCTGCAAATCGCATACGCTGTTAAAAGCTCATGGAAATCTCCCACAACAGGCTTACACGCTTGCAAATAAAGTCTTTCAGAAGTATCCGTTTAAAAGTGTCTCTCTCTCTTTCCCCCTCCCCTCTTCCGTTTATGTAAACGCGTCAAAGAGGCACCCCCCTCCAATCGCGTAAGGGGTTTCGGAGGGGGATATTGCTTCAAGTATACATTTACAATCGTTTCTCTCTCTCTCCCCCTCCTTGTTTGTGTAAATGCATTGAGAGATGTCCCTCTCTCAGCACGTTATCGCTCAGAAAGTTTTTCCTTTGAGGGGGAGGGGATTTTCTCTTCTGAAGACAAATCGCTCATTTTCACTCACAGTTCATTGTTGGTCTTTATCTTGACCACGCTCTTAATCGCTCCTTCGCTAGATCTCCTGCGCTTGATCGGGTCAACACAGCTTGTGGCCTCGCTAAGAGGACGCAGTCAGCGAGAGGGACTGTCAGGGCGGAGGGGAGCCTCTATCTCCCTGCCGTCAACAGGAAAAGAGGCTCACCCTCAAAAGCCCTATGGCTTGGGAGTTCTCCCTGAACTCCCGTGGGGGTGCCGAACAGCTCTGCCCCTCGCTGCTGTGCGGTACGCCTCCCCAGAGAGCTGGGAAAGGCGTCCGCCATCGTTGTCGTTTCTGTAGTCATGTAACTAAACACCGAGGTGCATGGAACACTGTTACCTTCCCACTGAAATGGTACCTATTTATCTACCTGCAATTTCTTGCTTTCAAACTGCTAGGTTGGCAGGAGTTGGGCCAGAGATGGGAGCTCATTCCGTCATATGCTGATGACGGATTCCCCCCCCCAAAAAAACCCCAATGCTGTTGTTTTATTATTTATACCATTTCTGCTTATAGTATTACTCATTATATTCACTGCCACTCACTACTTCCCAAAAAAGGAGTATTTGCTTGTTTCAGCTCATTTATTTCTTCATAACAACTATATCAAAATGACAGTGGCATGCAGTAATAATAACAAACTGGGTCTCTTTTATGGCCTCCTGCCATTATAGGTTTTTTCCTCCAGTGAAAGAATAATATGATAAACCTCAGGCTATACACATGAAAATTAAAAGACTTGTGGAGTATTCTGCTCAAAAGGTTTCACTTTCCCTTTTACTGCTCGCCCCTCCTTCGTCACACTTAGCTTGATGTGCAGATCTATTCCACTCCCAAAAATCTTCTATTCATTGAATTTTTTGAAACTTAGCAATTAAGATGTAAGGGGTTGGTTATGTGTACATAGATTTGCAAAGGAACAATGGGATTAAGGTCTTTTTCTCAACTCTGTATGTTAATTTTATAACATTTTTGCTGTGAAGAAGAGGCATGTGATCTGTGCAGATGGAAATTCAGTTTTGAGGACTGTAAAACCAAGCATCTGTGATAATATCTTCTAGATAGAAAAACTGCCTGATAATCTTACAGAAACCTCTGGAAGAGCATGACATTGTGAATGGATTAATGGAATTCATTTACCAAAAAAAGTAAGCATTGCATGAATATACACCCTCATGCTACACAATTAAAAACTATGATGAATAACCTTTGTACTATAATGTATCTTAACTAGAAAACTATCTTCTGATAGATTTTTCCTCAGAAAGCATTTTATTAAAAAACCCCAACTTAAATTAAAAAATCTGATTTCAATTTTAAAAAATCAATTTCAATTTTAAAAATTTGATTTAAAAAAAATCATTGATTTTTATCTACCCTAGTTGCCAGTGATTCTCCAGGACCTCAGGTTTTTCTTAGTACCTGCTAACCAAGATGCTTTAACTTGAGAGCTGAATCTGGAATCAGGCATCCTCATAAGGGCAATCCCCTTACTTGAAGTTGCCGAGTGGCTCACTTACCGAATGACTTACCTATAAGTAGGATATCACTGAAGCTGTGAATCCATATCCTTATTCTGTTTTATTATCTGCAGGGAACCTTCCAGAATTCTCATCGTCCCCCATCCATGACCACTGACATAGATTAACCAGCAGAACGCTAACCAGTCCCTCCAGTCTGCCTTCTCCAGCGCCGAATACATTGTCCCAGTCAATTCTCTGATCTTACATACAAATCAAAGCTCACCTTTATTGAGGAGTTACCCCAGCTTGGAATATTAATAGTGGATCATGGGTTGGTCTGTATTTCATTACAGTGGTCTGTTTTTCTACAGCAACTGCTGGATATTTCGGTGGAAGATAGGTAAAAATTACAAACTTTTTAGTCCCTGACTCCCCACCAATGCTCCGTCTAAGCTGTGGAGTCTTATGAGCAAAAATTCTCCTTGGTGAGCTACCGGCATTAAAGTTGTGAGCAAGCAACTTGGCAACTGCATAAATTAATTTGCTCTGGAGCCACCCTTCCTGAGCTAAGACAAAAATGTGTGAGCCGGAGGCTAAAAAACTGTGAGCTAGCTCACACTAACTCAGCTTACAGGGAACACTGGTCCCCACACGTGGATATCCCTATAGGACAAATCACCCTATGGTAGCCTTACAAGCTTATATCTTCAGATGGATAGACATGTTGGTCTGAAGTAGCAGAAAAAAATTGGAGTCCAGTGGCACCTTTAAGACCAACAAAGTTTAATTCTCAAGTGGTTAAGACGCTGAACTGCAGGCTGTGGAAGGTCAGTAGTTCAGCAGTTCAAAACCCGAGTGTGCCGCATGACAGAGTGAGCGCCCGTCTCTAGTTCCAGCTCCTGCCAACCTATCAGTTCGAAAGCAAGAAATTGCAAGTAGATAAATAGGTACCCCTTCGGTGGGAAGGTAACAGCGTTCCGTGCGCCTTGGTGTTTAGTCATGCCAGCCACATGACCACGGAAATGTCTTTGGACAGCACTGGCTCTTTGGCTTTGAAACGGAGATGAGCACCGCAACCCTAGAGTTGGACTCGACTGGCTTTCGAGCAAGGGAACCTTTACCTTTACCTATAAGCATTCATATGCCTGCACAGTTCTTGTTAGCCTGTTTGACGACTAAAACACCATTTGTGTGGACTGAAAAGAGAGAAATTCTATTATTCTTATTTTTAAATCCCTTTTGGCTATAAAATTGATTATTGTTCTTCTCTCCAAACGAAATCTAAAATAACGTTAGAATTCGTTCTTGAATATTTCAACGAGATTTATTTTTTTTAAAAAAATCCTAGATTTGGCAAGATTTAAGTTTCTTTTTTTTTTAAAAAAAAGCTTTCTCAGCCATGTATAAGTTTCAGCTTGTTAAATTCATATTGTGAAGCTAACATTGTTTCCCAAGCCTGGAGGATATCCTGGCTATGTAATTACAGGTTTCTACACCAACTATGCAGACGTGATTATTACCAATAGTATGAATAATTGTACCACTTGGCTGGCTTGTGGTCAGGTACTGTCTAGTTATCAGGATGTCGAGCAGTAACAATTAAAAGCAAAACATCAAAATATGGAGATATTGCCGAAATACCTTCAAGGCGTTGCTTCTGAGCAAGAGTGTTTTTGGTCTTCTAAGTGTGTGCAGTGATGAAACTTAATTGGTAGCAAATCCTCTAAGGTTAAAAAGACGATCCCCCCCCCCGGTTGCTGGTAGTTGCAGATATGTGAAAATGTTACACAACTGCATTGTTCATGTAAGTGATTCCTTCCCACCCTGTCTAGAAATGTTAATTCCTTGTACAGAGAATATCAACAGTGTGTACTACATCTTACTTTGGGGGGGAAAATACTTGCAATTAAAAGGATATTATTTGGATCAAAGGAAAAGCTGAAATGGATTTCATCCCACTGAATCATCCCACTGAAGAATTGGCTTATCCGGATGATCAGTTCCAAGTATACACCCATCACATTTCAGTCTTAATCAGTGATTCCCCACCTTTTTGAGTAGGAGGATCCCTTTTTTATCATCAAGAAATTTTGCAGACCCCCACATGATAGCACTCATACTATTAGTATCTGCTGATTGAAAAAAAACAATACATGGCAAAAATGTACTTTGAATTCAGTAACCCTTTTAAATGGATTTGTATTTTATTAATCACAACAGCATCTACATACATTTGAAAAATAGTAATACATATATGTTTGAGATTTTAGTTCTGGATTACTCTAGTCAGGCCTGATTTGGATAAAGGTGTGCATTTAAGAAGTCCCAGGCAGTGTTTCCTCTAAGCTGAGTTAGTGTGAGCTAACTCACCGTTTTTTAGCCTCTGGCTCACACATTTTTGTCTTAGCTCAGGAAGGAGGGCTCCAGAGCAAACTAATTTAGGCAGCAGCCACATCGCTCGCTCACAACTTTAATGCCAGCGGCTCAGAAAGTAGAATTTTTGCTCACCAGACTCCACAGCTTAGAGGGAGCATTGGTCACAGGCAGTATTCACTCTGAGCTGCCCCAGCCTGCACTGGCGCACAGATTCATGGTCTCCAGCACACGGAAACTCTCCCCTGCCTCTCTCCCCAGGGTGCAGGAGGAAGAGGCACAAAGACAAGCCTCCCCTCCCCACACTGGCTGAGGTATCCCCCTCGGGGGAGGGTGGGGGAGTTGCCAGCCATTTAAAGCAAACAGCTGACAGGCAGATCCGCCTGTCAGCTGTTGGCTTTAAAGGGCAGGAAGCCATTTCAGAGCTCCCTTTCTCTCCCCCCCCCGCTTGGAAGTGGGGGAGGGGAGTGAAATGAGCAGTCTAGTGGCTGCCTAACCCTAAAGCTGTGAAGGAATGCCTTCCCCACCCTTTTTCTGTGGGCTAGAACCGAGGGGGAACTTAAATTTCCCTCTCCCCTTCTTAACCACAGAGGTGGGATTTGTTTGCTAGAAAGGCAGGAACAGGAGAGGGAGTTCCAGGCGTGCTTTGGAGCTTTTCTTCCCACAATGCTCTGGGGAAAAGATGACTAGATCCGGGGCTGGGAGAGAGGTTTTAAATCACCCTGTGGGGAAATAAATGGTGTCCTTTGGAATGCCGCTTCATCAGAAGGAGGAGACCCCTCTGCCGGACTGCCCACCGTGGCAGCCATTTTCTCCTTGAGGCCGTGCCGCAGACTAAGGAAAAAGAAATGGTAACAATCTGGTTTCTTCCACTGAAAGGAATAGAAAGATGTGTACTTTGGGGTTCTTGAGCCTCATTCATGTGTATATATAGTTTATCTCTTTCCCACATTTCAAAGAAGGACACTCAGGAGAAATGGAAACAATATATTCCTGACGATGCACTCGTTTGCTTGGAGTTTTTCTATATACCCTGTTTCCCTGAATATAAGACCTACCCCAAAAATAAGCCCTAGCAGGATTTCTATGCATTTGTGGTATAAGCCCTAGTGCGTCTTCTTGAGAAAAAATAAATATAAGACAGTGTCTTATTTTCGGGGAAGCACGGTATAAGCATCCCCTATGAAATGAAGACGATCCCATGGGTTCTATAAGGGATTGTGGCACTTCTAAAAATGATTAAGAAGTTTCTTTCTCACACTTTTCCCCTTGAAGTTTGTGAGGAACATAGTCGCACAGGCTGATATCAAATGTAGATTCATGTATCACAAAGTAATTCTAAAGAAGCTGTATCAGATATGTCATCTTAATAGAATTTCAGGCTTTATACTGTAGTATTGTCCCAATAAAATTTATCTTTTTTTTTTTAGTAAGTACTGTCCTGAATCTGATTGTTTAGGAGAGATGGTTACAGTCTGCAAGAAGTGGTATGCATAGTTCACTTGAAGGCCGTGTTGAAGATCTATGGAGCTGAAGACCCTAAATTAGGTTTCAGAACCACAGAGTAATTTTTATCATCTAAGAATATCCTGCTGTTTTGAAGATCATTGTCACTCACAATTAAGGTTCTATTGACAGACAGGCAAGAAAAGACCGAAATTTTTGGGAGCAGCACAGGGGGTGGAAGTAGGAAATTATCAAATACCTTGAAACGAACACACCACATGCATCAATGCCTTTTGTATTTCTATACAGAATCAAATATTATTACCTTCATCGATCCTAAAATATAAAGATTTATTAATTTATTCAGTTAAATGAAATGGTCATACTCAAAGAGAAAGCAGATACTAGACTGGTTCAGTGGTAGATCGACCTTCCTTCCTTCCTTCCTTCCTTCCTTCCTTCCTTCCTTCCTTCCTTCCT
>NW_015176467.1:130103-143545 GCF_001447785.1 Gekko japonicus | reverse complement strand
CTCCCTCCCTCCCTCCCTCCCTCTTGATCAGTTTTACCTAGATGGAGCCATCCAGGCCCTGTGCATCCAGGCCCTCCAGGGCCAAGCTCCTGCTCCCCACGCCGCCCCTGTCTTGTGGGAAACCCTACTCAGGGCGGATCAAAACAACAATTGGGCCATTTGGCCACACAACACAACACAGTATAGTGAGACCTTGGCTTTTGCAATCCCTCTTAGCTTCCACTTTACACCCTTTGTAACACTGAAATTGGGTAAGTGTAGGTAGAGGGAAACGGGCATAAGAAGAAAAAAAATTCTCTGCCTTTCCCCATGAATTCTTGGGGAGGGAGACGCAGCCCATCTTGAGGGCAGAGGGGTATATTGAGCTGAGTGGGTTTTGCCCATTGTTCGTTATTTCTCTCGTTTTGTTGCGTTGTGGGTTAGCGCAGGTGCCGTGGACTCCGTGTTTGCAAGGCGGAACTGAAGCTGGGTTTTGAAATGTGTGTTCCTGCTCTCTCTGGAACATACTAATTCTTCCTTGAACCTCTTAATGCAGGTGAAGCATTTCATTGGCAACAGCGCTAAAGCATGGTTAAGTTTAACCAGGTTCCCTCTTGAACTGGTAAAGATACGGTGGTTTAGAAGTGGGCTTTGGTACCGGGTGAGGGGAATGCCGGTAAGCCTTAACAGTGGTTGACTTCAGAGTGCTGAGAAACTCCTTAGCTGTGATTGGGGTGGGAGAGGGAATTGGCTGGAGGAATGGTGGTGGTGCAGAGGGGTGTATAGTTTCAAGCCCGGCTCCTGAGTCCTTGACAGCCATGAACAGAGAGCTGGTGTGACATTAGCACTGGTTGAATGTGAAGCTGGGCAAGACGTGTCGCATTTCCCTCCAACCTGTGAAGAAGAAAGGTGTAACTGTGCTCATTTTAAATGTGTTCTGTCATGCTCGGATTATAGAATAAATAGTAAAATCACAGATTATGGAGGGGTGTGGCTGCCCCATTGTTTGTGAGCTGGTGATTTCAATAAATTAGGCCAGTAATGTGCAAATTCATTCTTTGTGGGGAAACGAAATTGTTGACAAACTTAACGTGCCGTACTCATCATTCCTCCTGTATTAATCTTTAAAATGCACACTGCTCCTTTAGCTGTCTCTCGAAAACCACATTACTAAAGCTGGTAAGACCTTTACTTAAGGACTGTATGGTTACATTTTAGCAGTTTTTAGAAACTGCGGAGAGCCGAGGGTGTGGCGTTTCCCCACAATTTTGTTCAGATGCTCCAGAAATGCATGCTTTTGGGGGTGGGGGTGGGGTTATTATTATTATTATTATTGTATTTCTCATATGTGCATGAATGTGTGCATGGGTGTGTACCTGGAAGTCATGGCGACCTCTGGTGACTGACCACTACTGGGGACCCAGTGGATATTCAGAGAGGCGCCTGAATAAAGTCAGCCCCCGCTTCCTGCCTCTGGTATTCCTTGAAGGTCTCCCATCCTAGTACTTGCCAGGGTCGGCCCTGCTTAGCTTCCGAGATCTGACGATATTGTGCTTGCCTGGGCTATCCAGGTCAGGGCTTGAAATGCATGTTTATTGAATGCAGAAACACGTGTTACTTTTTCTAGGTTTCAGAGAAAGGGAGTAATGCTTCTCAGTGATTCTATACAATTATTTTCATTTAGTTGACATTCTGCCATATTCCTTCATTCATCTACAGCTCACAGTTGTGCATTGTTATCTTTGCCTCTTACAATCCTCATTTCCCTTGAGATAACAATTCCAACTGTAAACTCATTGAAGAAATCAATGTCCTTTTTGTTGTTGTTTATGTTACATTGTAAAGCTGCAGTGAAGTATTGCTGTTATATAAATAAATATAATCTCAGGGCTGGATCCTAAGGTACCATTCTGGAGTTGGAGTACTGGTAGTTACATCAAGGGAGGAGAGACACTGTTTGCCAATTTCTGCTTTCCACTTTGTCTTCTGTGCTGTTATTTATTGGGAGTACCTTGACCCGTCCACCACTGGAGCAGATTTGTGAGGGGGGCCCCAGATGGCTACCATAAGAGGAAGGAGGCTTCCCAGACTTGGCATAATTCACACTTCTACAATAAACCATTTGGAATTTGTCTTCCAATATTTGCCCACTGTACTCCAGTCCGAGGGCTAAATTTTTAGCAGGTATTTTATCAGGTCTTAGTGTATACCCAGTTGAGGATCAAATCTCATTTTTGTTATCTGGAACTGATGCATTTATTTATTTTATTTATTTATAGTCAAATTTATACCCCGCCCTCCCTGCAAAGCAGGCTCAGAGCGGCTTCCAACAACACAACAATACAGAATAAAAACATAAATAATACAGAATTAAACACACAGCATTTAAATAGTACATTACAAAATATCAGAGAACTGGCGGCAGTTAAAAATCAAATGAATAAAGTGCTTTCAAACAGAGTGCTTTGATGTTATTCCACGTAAAGTGTTTAGATGTTATTCTGCTTGTTCTTGAGGCACCTGCTCGATGTTAACATTACGGGCCATACATTAAAGCGGCGGCGGCCCCTAATTGTATGCCTGGCGAAAGAGCTCCATCTTGCAGGCCCTGCGGAACTGTGAGTGGTCCTGCAGGGCCCTGATCTCCTCCTCCTCTCTTACAAAGTTTCATTATTTGCCCTTGCTTCAAAGAATGTACTCTCCAAGGTGGCAACAGGAAGGGGCATTATCTAGGTTATTGTATTAAATTAGTCACATTTTGCTACTGACTTTCGGTACTTCTGTATATTCTGATGTTAGCCTATAGCTGTTCATAATCTGTATTTTTTTATTGCTGAGAGTTTTGTATCCTTGTAACGGGCAGTGACTAATTACAATAAATTGAACTGAACTGAATCGTCTTCCAGTAGGAAGCAGAATACTCAGTTCCCCTTTCCTACGAATTATCCAGGAGCTCCTGCAGCTGAGGTGCCTTTGAAACAAAATTGGAAGAGCTCTCAGAGTTTTCATAGAACACAAGGTCCTTTTTAAATTGTGACTGTGTAATCTCAGTGGTATTCCCACATTTTTTAAAATCTAAACTCGTATTGTTTATTATGTGGCTCACCAGTGATAGGCTGGGTTGATGAGCACCAGGCATGATGGCTTAGAAGTTTGAAAATTCTAGGGCAGTTTAGACAGGCACAGTTTTTTGACTGAAAAACTCTGTGTAAGGAAGCAGGCACAAAAGTGTTTGCTGTTTAGATACAGTTCGTAGCACATCCAGGCAGCACATAAAAGGAACAGTGGTGGTGGTGGTAAAGAATGATAAAGAATGATACAGTTAAGGAAGAGTTAATGTTTGGAGGAGTGGCTGTCTGTCTCCTGGTGGTGTCTGGGAAGAAGATGGTTATTGTTAAGTCGCTCGCTTAACAACGTAGTCGGAGAGTGATTCAGCAAAGATTCAGCTTTATTCATCAACTCGAACACAACTCCAACATGGATCAACATCTGACAGCCAGAACAGCGTTTACATTGCAGCTGTCCTGCTTTTAAACTCTCCCGGCTAATGTAGCCACGCCTACTGTACAAATACCAACCAATAAGGTTGTATACATAAGGACCAATCACGGACGTTCCCGCTCAGGGAGCTTGCTGAGAAGTGATTGGTTGGTTCTTCCTGGGCTAGCAATGCGATTGGATGGATTTGGATCCTAGCCCAGGACGAAGCTTAACATGGCAAGTCAATTATGTTGTTCACATACAGTTATGCATTCAATGGCAGCTATTGAATACATTACAGTTATGGTATTTAAGATGGCTGCTAAAGTTGGTGCCATTAGGGCCCCTAGGCCCAAGTTGTGTACTTTTAAATAAAACCTGGTCAGTTCCTTGACAACCCGTTGGGATCATTCTTTGTTGTTGTGGAATCTCAAGGGATTTTCCTAAATTCTCATAAATTACAGAGTAGAGAAAGGTCACAACAGCCTTCAGTCACTAGCTGTAAATAAACCACTGAACTCTTAGCGAAAGGGTGCATTTTTCTTCTAGTTTTTTCCCCTCCCTTCCTTAGTTTGCTTCATAATTTGAAATCTGTAAAATTACTTAACTAACCAACAAAGCTAGCAATGCGATTGGATGGATTTGGATCCTAGCCCAGGACGAAGCTTAACATGGCAAGTCAATTATGTTGTTCACATACAGTTATGCATTCAATGGCAGCTATTGAATACATTACAGTTATGGTATTTAAGATGGCTGCTAAAGTTGGTGCCATTAGGGCCCCTAGGCCCAAGTTGTGTACTTTTAAATAAAACCTGGTCAGTTCCTTGACAACCCGTTGGGATCATTCTTTGTTGTTGTGGAATCTCAAGGGATTTTCCTAAATTCTCATAAATTACAGAGTAGAGAACGGTCACAACAGCCTTCAGCCACTAGCTGTAAATAAACCACTGAACTCTTAGAGAAAGGGTGCATTTTTCTTCTAGTTTTTTTCCTCCCTTCCTTAGTTTGCTTCACAATTTGGAATCTGTAAAATTACTTAAATAACCAACAAAGAAGTATTCTGATTAATCCCTGTGCCTAATAACTTGGTGCTATCAGCTTGAATAAATCAAAGTATACTTGAGGATACGTTAGGGGACCCGGGTGCCGCAAGACGGAGTGAGCTCCCGTCTCTAGTTCCAGCTCCTGCCAACCTAGCAGTTCGAAAGCAAGAAATTGCAAGTAGATAAATAGGTACTCCTAGGGTGGGAAGGTAACAGCGTTCCGTGCACCTCGGTGTTTAGTCATGCCGGCCACATGACCACGGAAACGTCTTCGGACAGCGCTGGCTCTTCGGCTTTGAAACGGAGAGGAGCACCGCAACCCTAGAGTTGGATTCGACTGGCTTTCGAGCAAGGGAACCTTTACCTTTACCTATCAGCTTGAATAAATCAAAGTATACTTGCGGGTACGTTAGGGAGTTTAAATAAATGCCTCAGTGTATTGATTAATTAATTAAAATATTTATACTCCCCTTTTCCCCTGTGCTTCAAGGTGTCTTATAATCCCATGATTAAAAACATACAAAATACAATAAAAGCCCTTCCCCAAGTGATGGAAGTTCCTGTTGATAGATCATTTGTCACTGGCCTGTGGACAGGAAAGTCTGGACAAGACAGCTGTTTTTCCCGCCCCCTTCCCCCTTGCAGTGGCCACCGTCTCCCCCAACTCCCGGGGAGGGGCCTTTTTTAAACCAGTAGCTGAATATCATTGTGTTGTAATAACAATTTGTGCAGCAGGTTTTCTGAATTCCCTCTTTCATTTTTTTAAAGTAAGTTTTTGAAGTAATTCTCTAGTGCTAGCCCTGTCTTGTCAGAACTTGGAAGCTAAGCAGGGTCAGCCCTCATTAGAATGTGGATGGGAGACCACCAAGAAAGTCCAGGGTCATGATGCAGGCAATGACAAACCACCTCTGAATGACTCTTGCCTTGAAAACTCTGTGGGGTCTCCAAAAATCGGCTAGGACTTGCTGGCACTCTCTACCGCTACAAGTCTCTATCCCCTCTTGCTGCAGAGATGCAAAAGTTCACACATGGAAGTAAAATGAAGAAAGCAGTACTTCTGTTCTTAAGAGAAGCCAATGTTGGATCAGGCCAACGGCCCATCCAGTCCAACACTCTGTCACACAGTGGCCAAAAATACCAGGTGCCATCAGGAGGTCCAGCAGTGGGGCCGGGACACAAGAAGCCCTCTCACTGTTGCCCCCCCCAAGCACCAAGAATACAGAGTATCCCTTGCCCCAGACCGAGAGTTCCTATCTATACCTTGTGGCTAATAGCCGCTGATGGACCTCTGCTCCATATGTTTATCCAATTCCCCCTTGTAGCCATTCATGCTTGTAGCTGCTGCCACCTCCTGCGGCAGTGAATTCCATGTATTAATCACTCTTTGGGTGAAGAAGTACTTCCTTTTATCCGTTCTAACCCGATTGCTCAGCAATTTCATTGAGTGCCCATGAGTTCTTGTATTGTGAGAAAGGGAGAAAAGTACTTCTTTCTCTACCTGCTCTGTCTCATGCATAATCTTATAAACCTCGATCATGTCACCCCTCAATCGTTGTTACTCCAAGCTAAAGAGCCCCAAGTGCTTTAACCTTTCTTTATAGGGAAAGCTTTTCAACCCTTTTACCATTCTATTTGCCCTTTTCTGCACTTTTTCCAATGCTATAATATCCTTTTTGAGGTGTGGTGACCAGAACTGTACACATTATTTCAAATGAGGTTGCACCATTGATTTATACAGGGGCATTATGATACTGGCTGATTAGTTTTTCTTATACAGCCTAATAATCCCAAGCACAGTGTTGGCCTTTTTATTGCAGTTGCACACTGTCTGGACATTTTCAGTGAGTTATCTACTACGACTCCAAGATCTCTCTTTTGGTCAATATCTGCCAGTTCAGACCCCATCAACGTATATTTATAGTTAGGATTTTTAGTCCCAGTGTGCATCAATTTGCACTTGGCCGCACCGAACCCCATTTGCCACATTGACGTCCACTCGCCCATCCTCGACAGATCCCTTTGGAGTGCCTCACAATCCTCCCTGGTTTTCACCACCCTGAACAATTTCCTGTCATCCATAAATTTAGCCACTTCACTGCTTACTCCCAACTCCAAATCATTAATGAACAAGTTAAAAAGCATTGGACCCAGTACTGATCCCTGCGGTACCCCACTGCTTACCACCCTCTACTGAGAAAATTGCCCATTTATACTCACTCTCTGTTTCCTATTGATTAGCCAGTTTTTGATCCACATGAGGACTTGTCCTTTTATCCTATGACTATTGAACTTATTTAGGAGCCTTTGATGAGGAACTTTATCAAAGCTTTCTGGAAGTCAAGGTAAACAATATCTATTGGATCCCCCTTGTCCACATGTTTGTTCACCCCCTCAAAGAACACTAACAGGTTAGTGAGACAAGATCTTCCCTTACAGAACCCATGCTGAGTCTGCCTCAATAGGTTTTGTTCATCTGTGTGCCTACTAATTCTTTCCTTAATAATGGTTTCCATCAGTTTACCCGGTATCGACGTCAGACTGACTGGCCTGTAATTTCCTGGATCTCCTCTGGAACCCTTTTAAAAAATTGGAGTGACATAAGCTACCTTCCAGCCCTCAGGAATGGAGGTAGATTTTAATGAAAGATTACATATTTTTGTCAGGAGATCCACAAGTTCACATGTATGCCATACAGACCTGGTGATTTTATCAGTTTTTAAGTTGCCTATCAGTCATAGGACCTCCTCTCTTGTCACCTCAGTCTGACTCAGGTCTTTCAACACCCCTCTGGTTCTGGAGTGGGCAAGCACTTCTCATCTTCCACAGTGAAGACAGAGGCAAAAAAATGCAGTCAGCTTCTCAGCCATTTCCCTATCATCCTTCAGTACTCCTTTTACCCCTTGGTCATCCAAGGGCCTCACTGCATCCCTGGCTGGTTTCCTGCTTCTAATGTATTTGAAGAAAGTTTTATTGTTGGTCTTTATGAGGGTTTTTTTTTTTTGCAATATGCTCCTCATATTCTTGCTGTACCACTAGTATAATGTGAGAGAATTTATTGACTTGTATTCATATCTGATACACTGAACCTGTAAAAATAAGTTCACTGGCCACTTTCTGTCCGTCTTCTCTCAAAATTCTAGACATGATTTGACTCAGTTCATCCAGGCAGTCTCTAGCTATCAGGTCCAATTCCTAGAAGAGCAAGGGGTGTTGCAATTCAAGAGAGAGGTGTCTTGGCAAAGCTAAATTACATACGTGGGAAAACCTGCCTACGTACTAGCCCCTATTTCAGGCTGCAACTGGTCCTATGAATTCCTCACTTTCATGGGCATTAAATGCACACATTTTTAATTGTAACTGGTCCATATGTACAATAAACCACAATTTTATAATATCTTTTCAAAATGATCCAAAGGCAATAGTCTACAGAACAGTTCTCCAAAGGGTTTGGAGAATTTTCTTCCCTTTCAGACTACATCTATAGCACCTTAAAACCTCCTTCAAAAGATTACTTGGTTGCATTTTGCTCTTACACCTTAAAAAGGAATGCATTTCTAAGAGGATTTCTTTCAAGTTGGGCGCTTTTAAGTCTGCTAAAAAAAGAAGTTAAATATTTGTAATATCTCTTGATAGCCGCAGATATATAAAAATGTGGACATGCGCCTCATAAAAAGCATCAGCCGGGTGAGTAATTTCAACATCCAGACTAAATTGAAGACTTTCAGCATTATGTTTGCTAATACCTTTAAAAACTGACAAGTAAAGGCAGCGCAGGCCTATGTCTGTGCGACTGATCTCAGTAAACTTATCCAAAGCATGCCAGATAGGATCCAAAATGAGGCCTTCCACAGCCATTGGCACAAGAAGGGATTTATGATTTTCCACTGAAGCTGCAGCCTCCACCCCCCTCCCCCACATACGCACCACCCAGTTCCTGATGGGGTCCAACCCTCAGAAAGGATTCATTCTGCCAGCAGACTTCCGCTTGTGGTGCCTTAGATCTGACCCATTGATTTCAATACTGAGATAGGCTAAGATAGATGCCGCGTTATTTTCCACATGTTGATTGGCTCGCATGGTTCCTCCATTACTGGTTCAACCGCTGGTACAGGGCAGCAGCAACAGGGCTTCCACATGGCAGGATTCCCTGCACCAGTCCCCCACCCCCTGTGTGCTTTGTGGCTCCACCTTTGGAACAGCCTGCCCAAGAAGGTCAGGAAGCCTCCTACTCTCCCGACGTTCTGCAAACTATGGGAAACTGAATTATTCAAGAGGGCTTTTCTGTGCAGGCAGTAGGGTAGCACTGTACGAAATCATTATAAAGTTTGGTGTGGTGGTTAAGAGTGGCGGACCCGGGTTTGATTCCCCAGTCCTCCTCCGCATAAAGCCAGATGGGTGACCTTGGATCAATCACAGTTCTCTCGGAGCTGTTCTCTCAAGAGCAGTCCTCTCAGAGCTCTCTCAGCCCCACCTACCTCGTAAGGTATCTTTTGTGGGATGCTCTGAGAGAAGGGCGGGGTATAAATCCAACTCCTCCTCCTCCTCCTCCTCCTGAATAAATTATTACGGACTGTGGCCTGTACTACTGTGTATAGTTTGCTGAAACTAGGGTTCCTACTACGTAGTTTTTGCCTAATTTAATGTGTCGTGTAAATACCTCTGCTTTGCTTCAGTTCTGTTTTTAGATTTATGATTGGTTTTACAACTGTAATCCAACTATATTGTTTTTGAACATCCCAGCCTGTCAATTGCATTGACTCATTCTGTGTAATCTGCCTTGAGTCCAAATGAGAATTGTTCTGAATGAGTGTTAATGAATAGGTTTATAAGATTATGCATGGGAAAGAGCAGGTAGAGAAAGAGGTACTTTTCTCCCTTTCTCACAATACAAGAACTCGTGGGCACTCCATGAAATTGCTGAGCGGTCAGGTTAGAATGGATAAAAGGAAGTACTTCTTTACCCAAAGAGTGATTAACATATGGAATTCACTGCCACAGGAGATGGCGGCTACAAGCATGGACGGCTTCAAAAGGGAATCAGATAGGCATATGGAGCAGAGGTCCATCGGTGGCTCTTAGCCACAAGGTATAGATAGGGACTCTGGGGCAAGTGATGCTCTGTCTTCTTGGTGCTTGGGGAGGGGGGTCAACAGTGGGAGGGCTTCTAATGTCCTGGCCCCACTGGTGGACCTCCTGATGGCACTGGTATTTTTGGCCACTGTGTGATACAGAGTGTTGGACTGGATGGGCCTTTGGCCTAATCCAATATTGGCGTCTCTTATGTTCTTAATCAGGTCACATAGAAAAAGAGTTACTTGCAGATCATTCCTATTCATTTCGGTTGTAAGTAAATCCCACTGACTTTAAGGGGATTTAGGCTGCAGTCCATTGTGCACTACTTGGAGATAAGTTCTACTGAACTCAATGGTATTTCTTTGCACTAAAGTATGCTTAGAATCAGTCTACTGTCAAATACAGTACAAGGAACTGCATGAAGCTCTCAGTAGCAGGTAAAATTAAGTACAGAAAAGATCATCACTAAATCAGAGAGTTAAAGAGTTGCTTGATAACCTGACATGAGACACACAAAAGCAATCAAGAGACAATTTGGATGCTACATTTTGAATAGGTGAAATTTTAAGTTCTTTTCCTGGATATTATTCTGCTTGCGTATTTACTGTTATTGCTAGCTGAGTTATCAACGCGATTTGAGAATGCAGATCCAGCCGATGTCTGACACCTTTGCAATTTTCTTCTTGATCACTGTTTCCATGACAAAAGTCATAAAGAGTGAGCCATCACACACTAAAACAGAAACCCAAGATTTGCTACCAGAGATATGTGGTTTTACTACAGCCACCAAAAATTTAGCCAAACATAAAGTTCCTTGTTTATCTTCATGTCTTAGTTTCCAAGAAGACTTAGCTTCTAAAGAGACAGAGTCCTGCTTAAGCAAAGGGAAAATCAATTCAACTCTCAAATCCGAAAATTCAGGGCAATCGAAAGTGATATGATCTATAAGAATCAATTCGGTTAGTACAACATTAAAAGTATGGAACACCATTAAATCTTCCTAAGAACGCCGCTGATGGCAAGGCATTCAAATGCATAAACATAAATGCCCTTGTCTAGTTTGGAAGAGATAATTCAAACAGGCAATTTGGTATTTTTATCAGGGGAAGAATACCATCTGAAAGGGATAGGGATGAATATACTCTGCGCACTCCAATCAGTTATAATCAGCATACTCTTATAATCAAGATCCCTTGATCTTATAATCAGGATCCCTCAATCATCATTTGACTGACTCAATTCACAACTACTCATAGTTTCTGACATATCATTGGTAATGCCAGATGTAATAATTTAAATTCAAAGTATTTGTCCTGATCGCTTGTATGAGGATTCAGCATAACTAAACCAAGAAGACCTGATTCTAGATTCAGTTCCAACTTCCTAATTTTCAGATTAAATGCTCTCCATCAAACCTTTGCTTCAGAAGACATTTCCCCAATCTCAGCTCTCAAAGCTATTCCTGCCACATATCTTGGAGTTTTCAGATTATTGTGTAAAAGTCTTAGTAGCAGTCCTTCAGTATTGTCGGTTACTACACTAATCCAAACCCCTACAGCGTACTATAATTTCCCAGAAACTTTAGCATTAAATACTTTTAACAGGAGCATATCGTCCAATAGAGAAATAATAAAATCTTGAAATAGCCTTCCCATTCATGGCCTTTCTTATAACAGAGTTCAAATGCACCTTCTAAGACAGATTCTCTTGAAATGTAACTCCTAAGTATTTAAATTGCTCTATTTGCTCCATAGACTTGCCTGCTACTGCTCACTTATATTTTCTCATCTGTCATTTTTTACTAAAGAGAAGGACTTTCAACTTAGAAATGTTAATACCAGGGGTGTGCGGGGAGGGGGGATTGGCCTTAAAAATATTGTTATTTCCCAATATTGGTATGATATTGGGATTTGGTTAAATAATTGGGAAACTCGAATTTAAAAATGCCTTCCCTTCACTCCACTTGTGGAGTTGCACCGCCATGGCAGCATGCTACCACGAGTGAAGGGAAGTTAAATGCCTTCTCCCTTCACTCGTGGAGTTGTGCCACCACTGACACCTTTCCTAGGACCCACCAAGTGGTTTTATAATGTAGATCACTGTTCCCTCTAAGCTGAGTTAGCGTGAGCTAGCTCACATTTTTTTAGCCTCCAGCTCACACATTTTTGTCTTCGCTCAGGAAGGATGGCTCCGGAGCAAACTAATTGACGCAGTAGCCAAATCACTCGCTCACAACATTAATGCCAGTAGCTCACAAAGTAGGATTTTTGCTCACAGGACTCCACAGCTTAGAGGGAGGATTGATGTGGATGGGGTTATGTGGGTCATTTGCCCAGCAAGCAGTGTTCCCTCTAAACTGAGTTAGTGTGAGCTAGCTTGCAGTTTTTTAGCCTCCGGCTCACACATTTTTGTCTTAGTTCAGGAAGGGATGGCTCCAGAGCGAACTGACTTATGCAGCAGCTAAATCTCTCGCTCACAACTTTAATGCCAGTAGCTCAGAAAGTAGAATTTTTGCTCACCGGACTCCACAGCTTAGAGGGAGCATTGCCAGTGAGGTGTCTGATCGGCTGTGCAGATTAAAAGGCATCCTGTTCAACAGAGCTTCTTCCCCGAAAAGGTCAAATTGTTACTATATGGAGGTATATGTAACTTTGCTTCTTGACATTTTGTTGTGTCCACTGACCGCCACCGGAGGTCAGCGCACATACCCGAGCTTACCAAAAGGGTGAGAAGAAAGTCTAATGAAGGGCCAATATTAAAAACCTAGTTAAAACTTATAATATACAAAAATACAAGTATTTGTTAGAAAGACAAACTGCTATTTGCTTGAGGACACTCTAGCTCTGACCTTGATAGCCACACAGGTGTCTTTTGGACCTTAACTGGAAAATGTTCTTATACAGCAACTGTGCCCCCTGACTTATTTAAAGGCCCCCCAAATTACAAAATCCTGGCTGCAGGCCTGGGTGCAGTACTCTTGCTTATACCAGTAAAGTGCTTGTAAGCTGCTGCATCAGCACTTTTGGGGTGGGTCCTTCCCAGCACCAGATGGGGTTTTTTTGGTTTACATGGATGCTTAAGGTTGTCAGCTCTGGGTTGGGAAACACCTAGAGATTTTGAGGGTGGGCAAAGGACACTCTAGCTCTGACCTTGATAGCCACACAGGTGTCTTTTGGACCTTAACTGGAAAATGTTCTTATACAGCAACTGTGCCCCCTGACTTATTTAAAGGCCCCCCAAATTACAAAATCCTGGCTGCAGGCCTGGGTGCAGTACTCTTGCTTATACCAGTAAAGTGCTTGTAAGCTGCTGCATCAGCACTTTTGGGGTGGGTCCTTCCCAGCACCAGATGGGGTTTTTTTGGTTTACATGGATGCTTAAGGTTGTCAGCTCTGGGTTGGGAAACACCTAGAGATTTTGAGGGTGGGCAGAGGACACTCAATGCTGCAGACTCCATCTTCCAAAGTGGCCATTTTCTTCAAGTGAGCTGATCTCTGTCACCTGGAGATCAGTTGTAATCCCAGGAGATCTCCAGTCACCACCTGAAGACTGGCAACCCTGTGGATGCTGGGATCCCTCTGGCCTAGTGACCACGGAGATGTCTTCGGACAGCGCTGTCTCTTCGGCTTTGAAACGGAGATGAGCACCGCAACCCTAGAGTCGGACTCGACTGGCTTTCGAGCAAGGGAACCTTTACCTTTACCTTACTGCAAGTAAGGAGAGAAAAAATTGGAAAATGGTGTTTCACTTGCAAAGATATTAATCATTTCTAACCATTTTGATGATGATGATCATAATAATAATAATATAAATCAAGTATAAAATAATAATAATAATAGTAGTAGTAGTAGTAGTAGTATTGCT
>NW_015176467.1:90818-129813 GCF_001447785.1 Gekko japonicus | reverse complement strand
CGCCTGAAAAATATATATTAACTATGGGATGCTCTGGGGGTTTCATTAAACAGATTGATTGATGGGTAAAAAGATAAATGATATACTAGCAATTAAGAATAACAACTATATAAGCTGTATGTTATGATCTCCTATTCTTGGGATTTAGTTACTAGTGGTTTGCTTTTCTTTCTCCCTAGTTGTAGTTTTCTGTCCCTAATTTTCGGTTATAGTTTGTAGTATTTTGAAAAAACCAATAAAATACTCCTCCTCGGGGGATTTTTTAAAAAAATAAAGCAAAAATTTGTGCAAGCACCATAAATAGATTCTTCCACAATAAGGGGGGGGGGGAGTATATTTCTGGAGCGGTTCAAGCCTTACATTTGAAAGTGGCTGCACTCATTCTTTACGGTTCAGCTATTTGGATTAAAGCTATTTCTGATAATATCGATCAACCACTAGCCCAATTCTTAAGGAAAATATTGCATATTCCCTGCTGCATGTCAAGCATTGTATTATGGGCAGAATTTGGACAGATGTCCTTGGGAGCAAGAGCATGGCTGTTTGCCTTCAAACCAAGATTAAAACAGCTCTGTGCTGAAGATGGTTTGTTAGCCGCTTTAAATTGGGATACCCACAAATTAACTTGGATGAAAGCCCTAGATGAGAAACTGATGAAAGTTGGAACGTCGATTGATGATATTTTTGAGATGGGCAAAACCAAAGCATTTTCTCTGATCAAAAAGTGAGTCCTGGAAGTCGACCATAGTAGTTCCTCTATACTGTGGAAACCATGGCTGTTTTACTCAGTGATAAGGATCCCAAGATCACTCTAGCAATTGCAAAATTTCTCTCAGTCCTTTTAACCCTTGTATCTAAAAAATAAGAAATAAGTGTTTTCTGCTTCTCAAGATTCGTGAATCAGTGAGCTTCAAAGGGTACGAAAGGAAAGGATAGCTGCTGTTAGGAAATTTCTTATAATCTTCCCTTTTCTAACATTGCTGAGATACACTGAAAGAACTGTAATTGGAGTACATGAGATTTTACTATGAATAATTTATGTTATAATCTGACATATTTCTTGCCAAAATATTTGTATATTTGGATAAAACCACCAAATACGGATGACGGTACCAACAAGCTTTTTACATCTCCAGCAAACTAATTAGGTCAATACCATTTTTGCCAGCCTTTGTGGGGTATAATACTCCTATGCATCATCTTAATAGTATTTTCTCTTATTCCCATATTTAATTATTATTTTTTTTACTATCTTTGTGTAACTCAAGCCAAATATTATCCGGTATTGTCATTTTTAAGGCACCCAGTCTTATAATCATTCTTTCCCCCTTCTCTGCTAAAAGTCTATGGTCTGTCATTTTGTATTTATTGTTTATAAGATTTATATCCTGTCTTTTAGCCCAGCCAGGCCCACCAAGATGGCTAACAACTAAAAACAGAGCAATATCAAAACATAAAACATAGATGTTCTTTGCTTTTCGGGTATTGAAAAAACCACAATAACACAGAAACGTCCATTAAAAACATAGAGCAGGAAGGAAGGATTGTTGAGGGAACATGAGATGAAACAAAAAGTCTTCATCGCCTGTGGAAGACAGTGATTGAAGGGGGACAAGTGAATATCCCAAGGGAGGGAGTTCCACAGTCATGGTACCAATACCAAGAAGGCCCTCACTTAGTTGCCACCTGTCTAGCCTCAGAAGGCGGGGGGCACTCAGAAGGCAGGGGGCACTACTGTCATACGAACAACAACAACTACTTCAATAATCACTCCCAAAAACTTAAAAGTACGTAGGTAGAAAAGAACATTTCTCCTTCTATATGTCTACAATATTTTAAACATTTTGTTTAGTTTAAAATATTTTAGATTCTTTGTCATTAGGTGCTTTTAAGCATCTTTATAATCTTCCTTGAGTTCTTTTTTGGGAAAGGCAGACTACAAATGCTGTAGAGAAGGTATAACTGTGGGCCGTAAGTGCTCTGTAACCCTTCAAGCCTGTAGTGGAAAAAGTATCACAAGACAGTTCTGCATATTTAAAGCCACAGCCTTGTGTGTAAAAATTAAGATCAACAATACAGAAGGCTGGTATAGTTGTTAGAAATCTTCCTTGTTCAAAATTGTTTTTACTGTTTTATTCCAGTTGTGTCTGTGTGTGTGTGTATAAATAAATATATCTATATTCCAGTTGTGTATATATAATATATCTAATCAAAATCAGGATATATGTAAGTTTTAAAAAAACATTTGATATATATATATTGCTCCATTTTTCTTTCTCTTGCCACATTTCGTGCATGTGTGTGGCCGCAGAGATGTTCTTTAAATTGTTATAGGAAGCATATTACTTCTGATTTTTTTTTCTGCATGTGGGTGGTCACTGGCTTGGTACTGTAACTGTGAGCTACACTCATTCATGTATATATAGCTTTATTGTTTAAAATCTCTTCCTGCAGTTAATTGCTCTCATTATATAGACTCCCCCCCCCCAGTTTTATAAAGTTTAGTTTTCAGGTTTATGAAGGCCTTTGACTACATAATGTCAACACTCTGATAGAATTTATTGAGACATTTAAATCAGTAAAGTGTTAAGTACAGTTCTTTTTCAGAACAATCAGAATTATGTGCCTCATATTCCAAGTCTTCCATTTTTTGTCCCAATTTAAACTATGCAGCTATAGAAGTCACTATAAGTGTTACATTTTTATCTAGAATAGCGGCACTATAGCAGTTTGCAGTGGAGACTGTTTCTCGGATTCACACATTTCTACCCCACCCCCTCTCATCCATAGTGGTTCTTGGGACGGTCTAAAAGGAGTTAAAACAATCAAACACAGTGAAATGCTCAGAAAATCGTAATCACAAACAAAATGTTAAAACCATCAAACATGTAAGAATGTTTTTTTTTTTAAATATAGCTGTTTTAAATATGTTTTCAGTGGTGGGTAAGCATATATTTGCTAAACTAGGCAAGTCACAACAATAGCTCATCACAGTCACAGCTCATCAAGGGGTAAGAAGAAAACAGATCCAAATAATGTCTGGGAAAATAGATGTTCACCTGCTGCCTAATACTCACAAAACTCCAGGAGAATATTATAGGAGAGAACATTCTGCAGCTGCGGGAGCCACAACCGAGAAGGCCCAGTTTCTTGTTGACAGCCTGCCTTGCTGCCAAATAAAGGAGGAGGTGGCACAAGGTTTTCAGGCACAGATGCATACAGGGTAGACAGTATCCTTCTCCAAAGACTTTTGGCGCATTGATCAGCAAATTGAATTAGGTCTGGAAGCAAACAGACAACTGGCGTAGTTGTCGTAGGATTGGTAAGAGACATTTCCTGTAAACGATGGTGGTGGAAAGTGCCGTCAAGTCGCAGCCGACTCATGGCAACCCCGTAGGGTTGTCACGGCAAGAGACCGGTAGAGGTGGTCTGCCATTGCCTGCCTCTGCATCACAACCCTGGACTTCCTTGGTGGTCTTCCAACCAGGGCTGACCCTGCTTAGCTTGAGAGATATGATGAGATCACGCTGGCCAGGGTCATCCACGTCAGGGCCCTGTGAGTAATACCAATGAGCAATCTGGCATATTGCTCCCACTGAAGCTTCCAAACAGTCTTCAAAGGCAGCCCCACGTAGACCACATTGCACTTTGCTTAAATTATACGGCTCATTTAACCTATGGGTTTTGAGTATTTTTTGTAGAGCACATTGCAGTAGACATAAATGTGCTCAAAGCATGGGGACCCAGTCCTTCCCTTAAGGACCACAGCTGTGACATATCCTTGTGTATGTGTGCTTTATGTATATTTATTGTGGTCCATCCATACTCTATAACAGGGGTGTCAAACATACGGCCCCGGGGGCCAGATCAGGCCCTCAGAGGGCTGCAGTCCGGCCCACAAGGCCCTGGCTGTTTTCTGCTTCCTTTACCAGACGCTCTCAATCACACAGGAGAGATAGACAGGCAAGCATCTCCTGTGCAATTGACAGAGTCTGGTAAAGTACTGGCTGAAGCTCCTCCCCCTCCCCCCCATTGGGAGGGAGAGAACCAGCTAGAGCTTGCTTCCTGGCCAGGCTGCCTCAATTGTATGCAGGAGCCTTTCCCCCCCTTCCACTGGCTCTGCTACCTGGCATTACATTTTATGGCACACATGACCTGGCCCAACAAGATCTCATTTATGTCAGATCCGGCCCTCGTAACAAATGAGATCGACACCCCTGCTCTATAATGCTCTAGTCTCACCTATGTGCTTGACTATCAAGACAAGGTGCTTGAATGCATCCTCATGGCTTGCAGTGTTTCTCCAACAATGAACTGAAAATTCCATACACATTTTGAAATCCCGCATATATATTAGAAGCACAGGTTTGGGCTGCATTTTGTCAAGTCTGCTATTCCTGAATTTTTTTTTTTTCCTGGTGAGCAAAAAGAGCTCTTTTATTATAGGAGATACTGGTACATTTTGCAGTAAAGGATGTTTTCTGTGGGACTGTAAAAAGAAACAACTGTCTTAATCCAAACTCTCTTTCTGGCAGACAGAGGTGTCAAAGGAGGGATTTTCTTCTGACATGAGGAGTTTGGGTAGAGCAGAGGACGTTTTGTGATAGCTCCAATTATTATTATTATTATTATCATCATCATCATCATCATCATCATCATCATCATCATCAAGTTCATAGGACAAAGGAAGCAAACATTGGCTTCTCCCAGGTCGTGATGATTCTCCGCATACCTATTGTTGCTGTTGCAAATGCAAAGGCATTTGTGGTGGCAGTAAAACACCCACATGCCAGTTTTCCCTGCACTTTCCTATTGTTTCAGCCTCGCCCTGCCCCACAACCACCATTTCTCCCTGTCTCCAGAGATCTTAAATATCGGTATCTGCTAGATTATGTCTATTGAAATGATCTCCTACTGACCTCTTCTTGCACATTTTCCCAGTGGATAGCTCTAGGAAGCACTGGGAACTCTGTGGTAAAACCACAGTGTTCTTGGCAATCCCTAGAGCTACTCTGTGTCACTTCCTGTTTTTTTCCCTGGTTTCCACGACTGTTGTTCTTCTCAGATATGATTGTTTTTATTGTTGAGCACTTTATTAATTTTGGAGTGGTGAATCCAGCCACTCTGCTCAGCAAATTTTGAAGTCTTTCTCCAGTGGAAGAGCTCCTCCTCCAATGAAATAGCTACTTAAGTTGGAGGAAGCCTTCAAATTTTGTTTATCAGAGTGGCTGAATGAATCTACCCCAGTATGTGTGATTTTGTTTTGTTGTGGTGTGGTTTTTATATTGCAGGTCCCCTTGAATACAGATTTTCTCATCGAAGAATGCACATAATATGCATTTGATAAACCTTATGTTTCATGGGCACTCCATGAAATTGCTGAGCAGTCGGGTTAGAACAGATTAAAGGAAGTACTTCACCCAAAGAGTGATTAACACATGGAATTCACTGCCACAGGAGGTGGCGGCGGCTACAAGCATGGACAGCTTCAAGAGGGAACTGGATAAACATATGGAACAGAGGTTCATCAGTGGCTATTAGCCACAAGGTATAGATAGGAACTCACAGGCTGGGGCAGGTGATACACTGTATTCTTGGTCCTTGGGGGGGGGGTCAACAGTGGGAGGGCTTCTAGTGTCCCGGCCCCACTGATGGACCTCCTGATGGCCCCTGGTATTCTTGGCCACTGTGTGACAGAGTGTTGGACTAGATGGGCCATTGGCCTGATCCAACATTGGTTTCTCTTATGTTCTTATTTGGAACCAACTCCATCTCATATTACAAGTGTGGACAATTTCTTCCTTAAAGTACACTAAAATATATGAATGCCGTCTTTTTTTTAGACCATTGTCTAATATTGCTGCGACCAGGGGTCATTTGGGGGGGACGCGGGGGGACGCCATCCCCCCGGGTGAGGTGCGGGAGGGCGGGGCCTGGAGCTCCCTGCTGGTGCCCGCTGGAGGTCGCCACCGGCTGTGGGGAGGACACACTTCCGGTGATGTCAGGGGGTGTGGCATATGCTAATGAGTCATGCTAATGAGTCCCCCTAGCTCTTTTTCTACGAAATGACCCCTGGCTGCGACCGAATATTTATTTGCTGGTCTTGTCTAGGGGACCTTGGTTTTGTCCAGTTAAATAGAATTTGGCCTGGATGGTCACTGTTCATATAATTGGCTTTGGACCCCTTGATGCTATCAGATCCTTGTGGATTAATGTGCGCCCACATGCATGACTGCTTGTGGAGGCTAACCTGAACAGGATTGTACTCTCAAGGGGGTAGCAGCCACTTCCCCATTGCAGCAGGGTGTTTCTGAGCAGCTGTGATTGTGGCAATGGCGGCAGAGTCCCCATCTGTACAGCTTGATACGCAATACCCTTTTGTCATGCCGTTACTTACTTGTACAAACAATTGCAAGGAAAAAATTGGCAGGCTCATGTCTGAAGAATATTTGCCAGGGAGGAAGGTTTAATAGCTTGGAACATTGTTGTTGTAGCAGAAGTCTTTAAACATTTACTTCCTTATTATGTTTAATGACCTTATTGTTTCTCCCATTTACTTCCTTTTTATGTTTAATTACCTTATTGTTTCTCTCTTGTGACTTATACAGGAATAAAAAAACCTCATGTAGGCAGTGTTCCCTCTAAGCTGAGTTAGTGTGAGCTAGCTCAGTTTTTTAGCCTCTGGCTCACACATTTTTGTCTCAGGAAGGATGGCTCCAGAGCAAACTAATTTATGCAGTAGCCAAATCGCTGGCTCACAACTTTAATGCCAGAAGCTCACATAGAATTTTTGCTCACAAGACTCCACAGCTTAGAGGGAGCATTGCCTGTGAGGTACATCCCCCCCCCAGTCTCATTATGTAAGTTAATGACACCTCTGCTAATTGTATCACTTTGAATCGGAATATATTAAAATCATACTTCAGTAGTACCCTGTTAATGCATATATATATATATACACATACATACATACATACATACATACATACATACATACATATATATACTACCTCTCTTCATAAAGATTCTGCTGATTGTAATATTTATGGGTAACAGCTTAAATGTTTATAGGTGAATATAACTTAGTTTCCATTTCCTTTTCCACATCCATTGTTTTATTGATTTTGGATATTTTTAAAACATAGCTTTCAGATGCAGTGTTCTCACTTTAGTATTAATTCTGTGGAATCTTACTTGCCATAAAATGAGTTTACAACAATGTAAAAATCTAACATGTGAGAGCATATAGACATATTGAAGTACAATGCCAGCTTATCAAAGCTAATAGGAACTTTTCAAAATAAGATTACAATTATTTTGTGCATATGTGTGTTAGAAAAACAAACCATTTAAACCTTTTATCTTAAGGTGAATGAAATCTGTTTGAGTTAGAACAATAACTGTTTATATCTAATTCAGTCGTTATCCTGCCTCTTACCACAATTGTAGAGCATCAATCTCCTTGGGGGTGTCATCAAATCGCTTTAGATATTCTAAGATAGGTAACCAAGTAGTGATAAAGAGCTCCAGGCCCCGCCCTCCCGCACCTCACCCGGGGGGATGGCGTCCCCCCGCGTCCCCCTCCAAATGACCCCTGTAAATCCCACAACTTTTTGTGCCATTGTGAAAGTGTGGGTGTCATTGTCGTTTTCCAGTGGAAGGCAATGACCGATTTTGCTGCAAAAAGCAGTATGGAGACCCGTTCCACCACTGAAGGAGCAGGAGGCCACCCATAAAACAGGAGGCCACCCATAAAACACTGCCCGTGCAAATATACCTACGGGAACGTGTCCATATGGAATGTGTCCATATGGAGAATGCACAGAAGGGTGGTATCCAGTGTTCATCACACGATGGCCGTGATCACATGGGCAGTTTGGCCCAACACAGCCACCCCTCCCCTCCAGATCAAAGGGGCGCAGTCAGGCAGCCACATCTGTCAGGCGTTCCCCAGCCATACTTATCCCGTCACGGGACGACTTGGAGCCGGGTTAAAAAGGCACCACATCATAAGTGGTGTTTTCGGTTCCCTGCACAGTCATTGCACATGGCTGGATGTCTGATCGCGGGGCAGCGCACGCAGAACAGATTTGAAGAAAAGAAGAAAAGAAGAGATTGGATTTATACCCCGCCCTTCACTACCCAAAGGAGTCTCAGAGTGGCTTACAAAACTCCTTTCCCTTCCCCTCCTCACAACAGACACCCTGTGAGGTAGGTGGGGCTGAGAGAGCTCTTGACAGAAACTGCTCTTTTTCAAGAACAGCTGTGCCAGAACTATGGCTTGCCCAAGGTTATCCAGCAGCTGAGAGTGGAGGAGTGGGGAATCAAACCCGGTTCTCCCAGATTAGAGTCCGCGCACCTAACCACTACACCAAACTAGCAGTCTGAACCTGCAGATCCATTCTGCCACTAGGGAGACGTCTTTTTTATTTTTTAAACTGCCCATATGTGCACATGCACATATGCATGTGCTCCTATGCACACGCATGAATTTTGGAATTTTTTTGGCAGCGCACTCCGTGGCTGAGGCGCTGCAATAATGTGAATGCTTTACCACGGGATGTCTCCGCGGGTAACCCACAGCAGGGTGTGCTGTGGGGTTGATATGCCTCACAACACTTTAAACCGGTTCAATTAGAGGCGACACCTTATCGTGCCAAACCGCCAGTGTGGACACAGCTTATGTCTTTTATTCAGTGCATTTTGATTCTGCCTTTTCTCCAAGGAGCTCAGGATGGTGCACATTCCCTACCCCACCCCATTTTATCCTCACAACTCTCTGAAGGTAGGTTAGCTGGATGGCCCAGGGTTACCCTGTGAACTTCATGGCAGAGTAGATATTTCAGCTTTGGCTTCCCAGTCCTAACTTAACTCTCTAACCATTACCCTACCATGTCTCTCTCTAATCGAGGTCCATGGACACTGTGAGTAAGTATCACAAGAACTGCAAGGCTGTGCCATAGTAAACTCAAATGGCTTATATGGTAAATTGCTCCTACCACTGTGAAGGGATGTATAATTAGTTTTCCACTATGAAATGCCAGATAATTCAAAAGGCAAGTAGAGTTCTGAAGGCGAAGGGGTAATTAGTTATGGACAGTGTTATACAACTTTGAGAGGAAGGGGGAAAAACATTTTAGGTTTTGTTAAATGAGAAAGTAGCTACATATTTAAGATTCGAGCAATCCCCCCCCCACCTTTTTATATAAAAGAAAAGACTGTAAATTAAAACAAGAAGCTGTAATCTACTGGAAATTCAGCTCTAGGCAGCTTGGTAAAAGCTTTAAGAACATTAATGTTTTACTTGGAACTAGTGTAGAAGAGGTATTATTTTAAACCAAGAAAAAGAGAGAGAGAGAAGTCTACAGCTATCTGGTTGTGAGTGTTTCTCAATTACAGTGGCGTCCGCGATCTTTGGGTCTGGATGAAGATTTGGCTAGAAGTGTTCCACATCCTTAGTCTGTTGTTTCCTCTGAATGAGAAACAGCATGTGTGAATTAAATATCCCCTAATCCACTCCATACTGCAGAATAGGAAATTCTGTGAAAATTATTATGTATGGTATAAAATTACAGTGATGATGTATTCCCTTCTGTTTTAGCTAGCTGTATGTAGAAACATTCATGAAAATGTACAACCGATGATACTGTTGCTATTCATGTTTTTGCCAAATACATGCATGTGAATTAGAGCTAATTTGTAGCTACAAGTTAAAGACAATCACATTTCACTACTGGCGCAAATTCCTGCATTTAATTTAACGAAACACTCCTAATTCAATGAAAAAGGGAAATATATTTTCTCTGCTCCCTAGGCAATTAAAATGAATTGCTACTTTAGTACTGCTACTGAGTAAAATCTATATTTAACTTTTTCAGAGTATGAACTTACAGAATATAAACATTGTTGTATGCATCAGTGTAAGGTATTTGTACAGTTGAAGATTTTAAATGCCCTGAAAAGATTTTCTTTTTTATTATTAGTAGTTTATTGAGAATTTTTTTTGCTTTCCAGACTGAACAGGCAAAATGAGATTCTGTTTCCTTTAAGTAGAATACGGGAGTGTTTATATTCGAGAAAAATAATTTTAAATGTAGTTGCTGACTTTGCAGTAGTACAACAGTCATTTTGAAAGTAATAATTGTGATGTGAAACTACTTTCACACCTTTACTTGCATCACAGAGATATTTTGCTTAAACGTAGGAACTGATAAATCTGTGAATCCTGTAAAAATTAACAGTGGTCTACATTTATGTGTCACAGTGACTAGCTATTTTTTAAGCCTGAGGTATTACATAAATTGGAACGTAAACACTGATTATTTGTATCGTAATCTGATGTAAACTTGGCATTCCCTCAGTAATCCATCCTTCCTTCCCAATATTTTAGCTATTTTTAAAAATCTTTTGTACTTATTGTAAGCTGTAGTTTTAACTTGTTTTAATGTTATATTTGTATGTTGGTTTTAATGACTTCTGAGATGAAATCTTTAATCATATTTTTTAATGTATTAGCCACCTTGGTGGGCCTATGAGGGCAGAAAGGTGAGGTAAAACTCTTAATAAAAAGTAAATAATAGTTACACCCTAATGTGGTACTCTCCATCTGCAGTTTTTATATAAATGTGTCAAAAGCCTTGAAGACTTTTTCCGCCAAAACTAGATAAGCCAAGGACAACTTTTTGATCAGTCGAAGTGATAAATGAATTTGATAAATGGATTAAATGTTTCATTGTAACTATTCCTGTATGAGTGGGACATTGAATGGGATCCTATGACTCCCTTTCACTTACACGACCTTTTCTTTATTGCATTTAACCAAAGAGAGTTGTGGGATGACAATGAAGTTTGTCTTTTATGTTGAGTTGTGAACTGTAATGTCACAGATGTTCCCGGAGAGCTTCAAGTTGATTCCTAGGTTGCTTTCAGAGAAGTCTTAACTCATTGGTAAGCCCGTAAGAAACATTCTGCCATCTAGGAGGCACAGCCAAGGGAGAGACCTGGCTGAACCCCCTCTTGGGATGAATGGAGAAAGAGGGCCTGTAAGGGAGACAGCAAGGAGATGTCGCGTTGTTGCTTCAGCTTGACTTGTGTCAAGGAGAAGATGAAGTATATGAGCAATTGAGATCCTGGCCTGTGGAAGTTTTTATATTCTGATATAAGCCACCTTTCCCAGTTTACTGAAATTTTCATTGCGAGAGAAGGCCCCCGAAAGAAGATACAGCTCTGCAAGTCCTCATGTCAACGATGACTGGGGTTGCCAGCCTCCAGGTAGGGCCTGGAGATCTCCTGCTGACAGAGATCAGCTTCCCTGGAGAGAATGGCTGCTTTGAAGAGAAGAGCAGAGAAGAGAGAGATTGGATTTATATCCCGCCCTTCACTGCCCAAAGGAGTCGCAGAGCCAGCTTACAATCTCCTTTCCCTTCCCTTCCCCACAACAGACATCCTGTGAGGTAGGTGGGGCTAAGAGAGCTCTTTAGAGAACTGCTCTTTCCAGAACAGCTCTGAGAGAACTGTGACTGATCCAAGGTCACGCCAGCAGCTGCGTGTGGAGGAGTGTGGAACCAAACTCGGTTCTCCCAGATTAGAGTCTGCGCTCCTACACCAAACTGGCTTTGAAGGGTGGACTCTATGGCATTGTACCATGCTGAGGCCCCTCCCCAAACCCCACCCTCTCCTGGATCCACCCCCAAAGTCTCAATGTATTTTCCAACCCAGTCCTGGCGACCCTAACAATGACTTTGCTAGAATATTTTCCACGTGCCCTTATTAGGTGGGGGGTATCTGGTCTTTTCTGGAATTGAGTCAAAAGGGCCCATTGGCTTGACTTTTAATTGTGTGTATAATTGGTTTATTGTTAATGCCATCTTACTTAAAACTCCCAATTGTTTTCTCTTTCTAACCCTGAAATAATTTTTTAAAAATAAGTTCAGGTTTGAATGGGGAACAACTACATGTAATCACTCATAGTATTAACGCCTATGCTCTTTCTGATGGAGCGGGATGTTTATACATTGAGGAACTCACACACGTTTGTAATTCAACTTCAGACAACAGTATTTTCTGCACTGTTGGATCTTAACAGCTGTATTTTCTATGTATCTCTGACATCTACCACTTGTCTTACTGTAGTTGTCTTTCAAGAAACATTCCATTCAATGACATATTCTATAAATAAGCCACAAAAGCCCATATTGCATTCATTTTTACCTTTTCAGCATGTGGCTTTCAAAGCCTCCTTTTTTAAAAACAGAATGTTGCTTATTTAAGAGCCCTATATCTTCATGTCAGTTTTTATTGTTGAAATTTTGAGCTGATAGTTGCCTTCTCTTTCAGCATCAGTAGCCAGATTAAGCATTTGTGTTGAATTGTGTTTGTAATATTGTCAAGAGCAACTAATCTATATCTGTGAAGAACAAGAGCTGGAAACCAGACCTTGTTTTCAGTAGACACTGTACAATGAAAGCTTTTTATTTTTCAGTATGAAAAGGATGTTTAAACTATATGTGGTGTTTGGGGAGGGGTGTCTTGGGTTGTATCAGTTTTACTTGTCGCATTCCTCTCAGCCATATTACCTGTAAGAAAACAATAAGGTCTTATCCATAAAGAGGTAAAGGTAAAGGTTTCCCTTGCTCGAATGCCAGTCAAATCCGACTCTAGGGGGCGGTGCTCATCTCCGTTTCCAAACCAAAGAGCCAGTGCTGTCTGAAGACGTCTCCGTGGTCATGTGGGTGGCATGACTAGATGCCGAGGCGCACGGAATGCTGTTACCTTCCCAACAAAGCAGTACCTATTTATCTACTTGCAATTTCTTGCTTTTGAACTGCCAGGTTGGCAGGAGGTCTTATCCAAACTTATGTACTTTCTCGTATTCCACTGCCACTGTTGGAAAGAGGCTGTGGCTCAGTGGTGTAGTATTTGTTTGGCATTCAGAAGCTCCCAGGTTCAATCCCCAGCACCTCCAGCTAAAGGGATCAGGTTGCAGGTGATGAAAAAAGGCCTCTGCCTAAGACCCTGGATAGCTGTTGGCAGTCTGATGGACCAAGGTTCTGATTCAATTTAAGGCAGCTCCATGTGTTCACATGCACTTTTAAAGGTGAACTATGCTTTTTTACTTATGCCTCACTAGCTTTGTAAACAATACTGCTGGTTGTTGTAGGCTAGTCAGTGCAGTAAAGGTAAAGGTTTCCCTTGCTTGAAAGCCCATTGAATCTGACTCTAAGGGGCGGCTCATCTCCGTTTCCAAGCTTAAGAGCCAGCACTGTCCAAAGACGTTTCCGTGGTCATGTGGCTGGCATGACTAGACACTGAGGTGCATGGAACACTGAACAAGGACCAAATACAAAGATGTTTATTAAAATACTGAGTATTTTAAAAGGTCGATATTAATATATAACTGAGTATTTATTATGCAGATAGACCACCTGATCGTTTCTTTTAGCACCACTCTAATTAATCCCTGTGCTAGTTACCCACTTTAATTAATTAAAATAGCCAGTTTCCCAGTCTGTATGCTCCACTCAGCGCTCACAAAGCTTTGCTTGTTTCTTCAGACTGTCTCTTCCTTGGCTGTTTTGTGTCTTGAAGACCCTAAAACATGTATGAAGCTAATGACTTCTCTCTGGTCAGGACTGAAGATGCTTCAGTAAGGTCACTGAAGTGCTGCATCTTTTGATGCCACCTCTTTCCCAACTGACCTGCTCAGGCTCCTCATCCTCAGGCCTCAGTCTTCCACTCAGTTCCCCTAACAGATTGTAGGTTTCTTCCTTCAGATAACTCTTCCTGTGCTGTTCAGTCAGCTTTTTCAGTTGCATCTAGTTAAAAGGTTTCCCTTGCTCGAAAGCCAGTCAAATCCGACTCTTCGTTTCCAAGCGAAAGAGCCAGCGCTGTCCGAAGACTTCTCCATGGTCATGTGGCCAGCATGACCAGACACCGAGGCGCACAGAACGCTGTTACCTTCCCACCGAAGCGGTATCTATTTATCTACTTGCAATTTCTTGCCTTCGAACTGCTAGGTTGGCAGGAGCTGGAGCCAGAGACAGGAGCTCACTCCGTCATGCGGCAACCTGGGTCTCGAACTGCGGAGCTGCAGACTTTCCGGTCTGCAGCTCAGCGTCTTAACCTCAATATATTCTACATACATATCATTCAAAAAAAAAAAGAGAGAGAGAGAGAGAAAGAAAAAGGAAAATAAGCTTTTAAAAATATTCAGGGGTGTCAAGTAAACTTAAACAGTAAAATTCATAAAAACAGAGACTTACACAATCAAGGGAAGTATCAACAGGAAATCAGGGCGGGGAGGGCAGGGTACAAATCAAATAAAGAAATAAAGAAATAAACATTACATCTCAGATTTGATCAGAAAATTGTCCCCACAAAAATATTTTGGAATCTACCCCATACCACAGGATCTGCCAACAAAGAAACGAAAAACTCAAAATTCACATAAAAAGGGGGGGGGGGGAGGAAGAGGCCAGAGTAGTGGGCTCACCATCTCAAATTCATATACATATCACTCCAAAAAAAAAAGAAGAAATATATTGAAATATTCTGGGATGTGGAGTAAATTTTAACAGTAAAATTCATAATAATGGAGACTTCTGCAATCAAGGAAAGTCTAGCAGCAACTATTGAAGCTTTTCCTTCACACGCCCTGAGCAGCTCACCAACTGATTCAAAATCTTATCTTAAACTCCCCCTAACTAGTCTCACCTTTTATTCTCTTCCGCTGGAATCTTTAACCAATTAAATCTCATTATGTCTCCGGCCCTCATCTCATTGGTTCTGAGTTAAGGACCGATGAAAGCGGTTCAATCATCCACTAAAAGATCAATTGTAAAATCGACCAGTTAAAAATAACCCATTTTGAGTCCTTCTGTCCCAAATAAATATGAGAGAGACTTATTGAAAACCTTGGAAAACTACTCCCTTGGCAACAGTAACTAGGGTATCAGCTCTACTGCTTGGCAGTCTGCCCGAGGCCTACATGCTTGTAGCTTTACTTCCCTCAGAAGTAAAATCACCTCACATTTACCTCATAACTTTACAGTTGCTTAATATTAAACATTACATTTTATAGATAACTATTACTTATACTCTTTATGTTTTATAACTTTCCACGTAAATTCTTATCTGTTTCTCCCTAGTTCCTCCTCCTGTTTTTATAAAAAAAATGTGCATTTGATTGGGTATGTGGAGCTTGAAGCAGCATTCTGCTTAGACTGTTATTGAGCCTGTGTGCATTGTAACTATGAGTCGGTTTTGGATATGGCTATCCCTGGGGATCCTCCTATAAATGGCAATTATAAGAAAAATGGAAGGATTGAGAAATAGGAGGTTAGAGGCATACAAAAGCATGCAGAGAGAGAACATCTTCACTGATAGCATGTTGTAGGGCAGGATAATTAGTACTAAATATGATTACAGCCTGATTACTATAATCTTCAGAAACAATCAAATACAGTTGAAAGGGACTCAGTTGCACAAAGTTATGAGAGGAATTATCAAGCTAGAGTTAAGCATAGTTCCACTGGAGAGGGTAGGTACATGCTTAACTTTCTCCCTGCTGCCTCTGGTATTAACTGTGGACTAGATTGGTTCAAAATTAGGATCATTTAAAGGTAAAAATGGAGGAAATGCTGAATCGAGCAAATGTTGCTGTCAGTACCCATAACCTTGCTTTGTGAGACAAATTTTACGTTACCCATAGGTGTGAGTAACTTCATGCCACATTTTTTAAAATGAAAAGCAGCCGATGGAAACTGCAGTACCAAGTGGAAGGCTAGTGGGGAGAGGGTCTACTTAGCCCGTTACCTTGAGTTTATTTTTCTTCCCTGCTCAGAATTATTTTCTGCCCATGTTTTCCCTGCTCAGAATTATTTTTTGCCCATGTTCTTCCCTTTCCCCCAAGTTCTACCAAATGGAATTTGAATGCAATCTTATGCAGCATTACTCCTAAATCCATTGAGCAATGCAGCATTGAGTAATGCAGCACCTGCAGATCAGTGGTATGAATGATTCCCGATTTTAAGACAGCCAGCAGTGTGGCCTCAGGTTTTTTTAAAAACCTTTTCTTGAACTCTGACCTTGAACAAATGCTTAGCTTGAATCTCTGTTTTCCATGGATAATAGGTATATCTACCTCATTTCCATGTCTGCGGTAAGATAAGGAGGAAAACCAACTATGTAATGGCTTTCTCATTCTCCTGTTCAATCTGGAGCACTGCAAACATTTTGTCTACGTAGCTTATATTTCTGTATAGGAAAATAGCATGAAATCAACAAGTCATATTTTTTACAGTCGAGCAGGCTTCTTTGTTGGTGAAATGGAAGAGGTGTATGTACAAATCTGTGCATAGTTGTAGACTTACTTTGGCAAAATGGGGAAAAGTAAGGAGACGTAAAATGAAGCTAAAAGCTAGCTTTGCACAATTTTTGTCCTCCTGTACTGAACAGGATCCATGGTGCCGAGTCCAAATTATGCCATCGTCTGTGTCGGCTACCAAGTGGAAACCACATATTAAGGCTCACATATTTACAACAGGATTTTTCCTACTTAAAATTATCCTTTGCAAACAGCTTTAAAATGTAAACCAATATTTTTCTTCTAATGAGTTTTTGGCATTCGTTTTCCATAACAAAGCATCATGTCAAAGTCAAGCAGTCCATCTACATATGTAATTAAGGCAATAAGGACACCAATCAGCAGAGACATGAGCGGAGCTGAAATGCTGACCTAAAATGATTGTATTAAATGAATGAACTCATCAAAATAAATAAAGCAAGATTACTTCAGTTATTTAAATTGGAGTGCAAGGCTTCATGTTGGTTTGCCTACTTTATGGCCGTAACTTAAAGCTAATATTTTGCAAGGCAAATTTACTTAATGGGATAAATTCCATGTAGTTTCTTTTGGATTTAAAAATATGATACAGTAAAAAGGTAAATATTAGTGATTGTGTTAACTTTTCGTATGTTCATGGGGGAAAATCTGTTTTTAAAATTGGGTGGTTTTTTTTTTTTTTTAAAGTACCTCAGTTCATCTCCTAGTGCCAAACAGGAGAAAAGAGAGAATGAAAGTGCTGCAGAAATATAGAAGGTTTTAATGAATATATTTATTTATTTACCTTTTTATTTACCTTCAGCTTGATACCCCGCTCGAACCCCTTGGTTAGGGGTCTCTGAGAGGCTTACATATTTCTTGGTGCTAATCACCCATATTCCCTGACTAGGGCCACAGTGAGTGTATCGGGGTGGGACAGCCTACCAGCACCCCCCCTGTGGCGGCTGTCGTCGGGTCGGCTTTTAGCTTGGTCGGGTCTCCGGACTTGGCGAGGCGTTGTTATTCTTCCGGCGTGGTGGTGGGGAGCTTTTTCCAAGGTGCGCAGCTCCGCCCTGCTTCCGGCCCGGCCTACGTCCTTTCCGGCTCCGCTGAGCCGGAGCTCGGCATCTGCGCACGCCCCTCTCTCCACACGGCAGCGTTCGATGTACTCCTTCCACCGCCAGGGATCGCTTGGTCGCTGCCCCTTGATCACGCCTGCACGCCGCCGCAACGCCACGCCACCAATGCCGTTCGCTCCAGGGCGCCGCCGCCATCATCGCCGCCGCCATTGCCGCCGTCGCACGCCGTCTTCAGCCGCCACACAGGGTGCCCCCCACCCGTCTAAGGGTGGGTACCCATTTATCTACTCGCAATTAGGTTGCTTTCGAACCGCTGGGTAGGCGGGAGCTGGGACGAGGGTCGAGAGCTCACCTCGACCGCGGTGGTACTCGAACAGCCATAGTGGCTGTTCGGGTGATGTTACAAAGCAGGCGTTTTACCGCCTGCGCCACCGCTCCCCACTGGCTTCACTTTAAGCAAGAAAAAATATACTGGCTTCACTTTAAGCAAGAAAAAAAGACACAAGCATGGCATTCTCGGATCAAGGCTTGTTATTAGTAGATAAGAACATAAGAGACGCCAATGTTGGATCAGGGCAAAGGCCCATCCAGCCCAACACTCTGTGTCACACAGTGGCCAGAAATACCAAGTGCCATCAGGAGGTCCACCAGTGGGGCCAGGATAGAAGAAGCCCTCCCACTGTTGACCCCCCCCCAGGCACCAAGAATACAGAGCATCACTTGCCCCAGAGCCCCTATCTATACCTTGTGGCTAATAGCCACTGATGGACCTCTGCTCCATATGCTTATCTAATTCCCTTTTGAAGCCGTCCATGCTTGTAGCCGCCACCACTTTCTGTGGCAGTGAATTCCATGTGTTAATCACTCTTTGGGTGAAGAAGTATTTCCTTTGATCCGTTATAACCCGATCCTGAGTGCATTAATGGGGAGGGGGGGGGCGCAGGGTTGAAGAGAGACCACAATTAACACTGAAAATGAAAGTTAGAACAATCCCCCATCTGTCCCAAATCCATGCAGGGTTAAAGCTGTGCGTGCACATTTTCGTAACTTGCCCGGATACTATCCCAGGAGCAGAAGGTGCCATACAAGACACACCGAGGCTGCGCTTGCACACACTAACTAGTCTCCCATCCAAGTACTTACCAGGGCCAAACCTACTTAGCTTCCCAGTTCTGATGAGACTGGGCCAGCCTTGGTTATCCAAGTCAGAGTGCTGGCTTCCTAGATGGGGGGGGAGGGGGGGAGATAGAAGTCCGGTGACACCTTAAAGACTAACAACATTTATTCTGGTATGAGCTTTAGTAAGTTAGAGCTCACTTCCTCGGATACAGTGTAAAGAGAATGGTTTGCCTCAGTGTAAGAAACTCGCAGAAGGGGAGTGAGACCGGGGGGAGGAGCTGAGCAAAGAAAGGCCCTGTATTGTAAATCAGGTTTGATTCCCTAGTTATAGAGAAAGGATAATGAGAGAATTCAGAGGCTCTAGGTGTGTGCTTTCACGCAGTGAAAATAAAAGTGCAATAATTTAGGGTAAATAAGAGACTAATTAAGGGAGAGACATGAGTCTGAAGCATGAAAAAATTAACTGACATCAGTAAAGGGATATATGATACGATATAGCATAAGGACAGTGTATAAAAGTGTTAATAAAGTAGGTCCTAGATGGGGGGGGGTTTATTATTGGGTTATTAGCATTACAGTAATTGAATGTACCGTAACTTTTTTCACAATAATTTTGTACCATTATTTTATCAAAAATGCAACATGAATAATAATAAAATTCTGTTTCATAACACTAAAGAAGAAGAAAAATTGAATAAGTGTTCATTTTAGAAAGTGTTTCTATGGTTATTCTAGCTTTGAGTGTGTTCAGTGCACACAATGCAGACCCAAATTGTATAGCTATATCATTGTTGCAAGGTTATGACTAGACTGTATAAAGTGCCACAAAGATTATACAGAATGAATTATACTGGAAATGCAAAGGAGAGACAAGAACCATTTCCCTCCATATGTAGCGGTCTTGTCCACATAGTAAGTTGTGTTGGGTTCATAAAAATAATGCAATTAAAAGAAATACTGGATCAGAGCTATGCCTGAGTCTTTAATATTTTATTGACCTATACAAAACCCTCATAAACTACGGAGAGTCCTTCTACTGTATGGTAACAGCAACTACAATTCTTTATGCCAAATGTTGGAGGGGAGCTGGCATTCACGGAATTGAAGAATGAGAGAGCAAAATGAAGAATGAGAAAGCAAAATAAAGGCATAAACAGAATAGCCAGAATAACCTTTAACAAAGCAAAGAAGGATGACAATAGTGTAACATACAGTCAGCATTGCAGTGAATAAGTAAGTTACAGTGGGTTCAGATAAATGTTCTGCTTGTAGAACAGATCTTTCCCACCTCCGCTTACTGTTCTGTCCACTGAAATGCTGCACTTGAGGCATGGGAGACCATTTGGAATCATCTGAGATGTGGGGTGGAGAGTCTGCAAAGAGAAGAGGGGAAATTAGCAGTAGTGCAGCAAGAGAATCCACCCCAATGTATTTAATTTGTTAAAATAGTGTATATAATAATAATTAATTAATTGAAATTAGTTGTTGTAGATTTTCAGGGCTATATGGCAGTGGTCCTGGCATTGCAGTACCTTCACCAGCAGCTGTGACTGGCATCCTCAGAGGTATAACACAGAAAGATGGAGTACTCTCTGTGTCAATGTGAGAAGAAGAAAAAATGGTAGGCAGGTAATTTATATCTACTCAGGAAGGTGTCTTGGAATAAAATGTCTTCTGCAGGAGTATACCTCATACCCTGCAGTTGTGGACAGGTTTACATTGGGACCACACAACGTAGCATCCAGACAAGAATAAAGGAACATGAAAGACACTGCAGACTTGGCCAACCTGAAAAATCAGCAGTGGCTGAACATAGCCTAACCCAAACAGGACACAGTATCTTATTCCAAGACACTGAAATGCTGGACAACACACCCAATTACCATGTCAGATTACACAGGGAAGCCATTGAAATTCATAAACATAAACACAATTTCAACAGGAAAAAAGAGAGTTTAAAAATAATTAGGGCATGGTTTCCAGTCCTGAAAAACACAAAATGCTCTACATCTTATAACAGCACTACAGATAAGATTAGAATTTCAACAGCCAATCCATATGCAAAAGAACCTCCTCAGGAAAGCTCCTCCATTAGCATGTCACAGCCTGGGAAATTCCTACAAGATAATGACTCAGCCCTACCCCACCTTCCTGAGTAGATATAAATTACCTGCCTACCATTTTTTTCTTCTCGCATTGACACAGAGAGTATTCCATCTTTCTGTGTTATACCTCTGAGGATGCCAGTCACAGCTGCTGGCAAAACGTCAAGTACTGCAATGCGAGGACCACGGCCCTACAGCCCGGAAAATCGACAACTGATGAACTGTGAAAGACTTCGACAACAAATTAATTGAAGTATTTATATTTAGCTTTTTCTTGTGGCTCAAGGAATTTAGTTAAGTGCTTAGTTGTATTGGTATCTTTTAAAACCTGCAAGAAATGCTGTGGGGTGTTGGAAACCAATGAAGACATTTTTTGTGGCATGAATTTTTGAAGCCTGTTTTCATCAAACATACCTTAATAGCTCTTCTGAAATTTATTTTGAAATAATGTGATTTTTTTCAATATCTGATTTTATTTATTTATTTAAAATATTTTGAGCCCGTTCCCACTTTTCTGTGGTATAAGCACAAGGAAGCTTACAATAGAAAATTTTAAAATAAATTGTTGTAAAAAGACATCCTTCCCAAAACTGGACAAAATGAAAATAGAAACAGTAGCAAAATCAGCCAAAAGTAATAGTGTCTATTTAGTAAATATCCGGGGATATTAAACTAGTTTTCACTGGGTAACAAGATGATAGAAGTGTTAACAAGAGAAGACATCTCTGAGTAGGATGTTTCAAAGAGTTGGTGCCACCATCATAATGGCTCTGTCCTCATTCACTGCCTGCCTTACTTTACATGAACATCTGGATCAAGACTTAGGTTTGGGTTGCCACCCCCCTGATCAGGGAGGGGGTTCCCGTGCTTTTGAGATCCCCAACCCGCCGCTGGCCAGTGGGCCAACAAGGGAGCCCCACACCCAAAGAGCCCCATTGGTCCGGACGTGCCCGGCACAATGATGTCACCTGGAGGTGATATCATTGCGCTGGGCATGTTGTGCAGGGCATGCTCTAGCATTTGGCTTAAACCCCCCCCCCCCCTCTATGGTGACCATAGAGTTTTTGGCCAAATGCTAGAGCATGCCCGGCATGATGACATCACTTCCGGGTGACATCATCACAGTGCACCAGAAGATCCAGGAACCTGGGCTGGAGCCCTCCACCAGCAGCCAGGTAAGACCTGTCAACCCTAGCTTAGGTGGACGATTTGGATAAATGGATGGGCAAATCTCATTTCACACGTCTGTTCATTGTCCCGGCAGAGTTTAACGATGCAAAAGAAGTGGAGCACTGACTGTTTAGAAGAAAAATAAGTAGGTTTATTAAAGAAGAACAAACTGTTATAGAACATACAGAGAGGAAGCCTAAATTAACCAGTCTAATTGCTCTAAAAGGAGGAACAACAACAAGAAGGAAGCTCTGCAGGAGCAGGAAGTCTCCAGAAGAGCCAAAGAGGAGACAGCAAGGACATAATTTGAAACTGTGGCCAGCCTCTAATCCAGCTGTGCGAACTACCAGTCCTTCAGCTGTCCCTCTGTAGGGGGCTCTCCAGATCTTCTTCATAAGGCTGCAGTATAGACCTTGCATATTACATTACATTACATTACACTTGCGATTTATATACCGCCCTATCCATGAGGCTCAGAGCGGTTTACACACTATGGGGATAGGTGCACAGGGAGCAGCAGTTCCTTGTGGTCTTATATGTTGCTTATTATATTTTATTATATAATATATTTTATTTTGCTTATTTAGATTGCCCCTCTGCCCACAGAGATCCTCTTCCATCAGAGGGAGGCTTCTTGCCCCAGAAGAAGGCTTCACGCTTGGCTGGGTGGAGTAGTAGGGTGCGTGTGTATGCAAAATATTGTAAACCACACATCATGTGGTTCTCACTTGGATTCAAGGCAGACGATACAGAGTGAGTCAATACAATCGATAGACGGGACATTCAGTAAACAATGTAAAAGGACTGGGGTTGACGATCCAACCAGAATTCTAAAAACAGAACTGAAACAAAGCACACGTGTCGGCACGACACTTTAAATGATGCAAAATTCCGTAGTAGCAGTCTGAGCTTGGGAGTAGTGATGGGGCAGGGAGGTAGCGTCGGGTTGTGTGACATGCAATCCTACTTACTGACTGTGCCTCCTGGAGCCCTCTGTAAATAGATTTGGTCAGGCCATTTTGACGTCTGCCGAAAATATGTGTCGCAACGTTGATCTTTAACCCAAGGCAATATTTCCTGAAAGTTCCTAAAATCTCCTATCTTGGCAAACCGTAAAGACGATCGAAAATGATCAAGCAAAGGTATTTTTCTTGCTCGGTAACAGTCAGAAGCTTTTGGAATATAAATATGGTATGTATTAATATTGGAAACAGCTAAAATAAAATTGCAGCAGTATAAATGGCATTGACTACGGAACTAGCGTCGTTGAAAATACATTCCCTATATTGCCCCAGAAGCATATGTGGAAACATGACAACTGTGTGTTTCGTAGCAGGAATAATTTTGTAATCAAAAGCAGAGCGGGAGAATTTTGATAAAACGCCTTAATGCCAGAGGATATCTAAGGTGAAAGATATTTGTGTAATGCTAAACATAACTGGAGAAAGTGTGGTTTTAGCAAAGGTACCATTGCTGTTATTTTATCAAGTGCCAGAAATTGCATAATGAATGTCTTTCTTTCTTTTTTTTTAAAGAAACACATATATGCAAAAATGCCACCCAGCTAGCAGAGATCTTCCTAATTTTACCTGATTGTATTTCTGAAGAAATATGGCAAGGCCCTCGTAAATTTTCAACATGAACTGCACTTTTGTTGCCAATTTCCATATCCTTTTAAAAGTGCTGAAGCGTGCATTTGCTATTTATGTTTGCAGTAGACTGAGTACACTTTTACTATTTGTGGTTTTAGAAATTGGAAACAACCAAACAGTGGTGCTATGGTCTAAAAAAATAAATTTTAAACAGCTGTGGGACAGTATTTTTAGAATGGTTAGGAGTCCCTATAACGAGAGAGTGGTAACCAGGCCTTGTAAGTACGGCAGAGCTACCCGGTGGAAATCGGAAAGGAGGTAGAATTCCATAATCCTCAAAGTTACGTGTTCCGATTTTTGAATGATCAGCCAGTGGATGGTCACGCTTTTGGGAAATGCCGTTGTGTCCAAGGTCTGTAGTGTTCTGTTCCAGTTCTCCCACCCTGCCGTGCGTTTTGCTATAAGAAATTCCGTTCCCTCGAAGAATAATTTATGCTTCAAAGATGCTTTTGATGGCTATACGCTGCCCTTTCCTCCCCCCCCCCAGATTGCGCACTCCCTGACCAGTTGTTTAAAGAAAGTTTAAAATTAGGCAAACGTCACTTCAGATTCATAATTCTGATATCTGAGCTGCACAGAAAGGCCTGTTTGCGCTAAGAAAAAAAATCGCATGGTTTTCATATGAATTACGGAAACTGATACAGTGGATGCATAGAACGGCGTACATTTCTCTGTTGGCATAATGTATTCTGTATCTGGCTCAGTTCAGGCAAATGAGCGGCAGGCTTGCATGCGTCTCTTTCTCTTCCTCCCAGCTTCCAAACAAGGGTTACGTGGCCAAGCAGCCTTGCCCAAAAGGCATTTTCCTGTGTTCCTCTCAGTTCTTGCAGACAGAAAGATCACTCAATGGGATCTCAGTGGTGGATAAGTCCTGTGGGTCAGTGGACTTATGTGAGGAGGGGCAAGGGGATGAAATCAACCCCCTTCCTCTGTGAATCTCTGCTTGTGGAAGAGAAAGGAGGAGCAATTCCACCTCTTTTGCCCTTCCTCATTCCAGTCCTTTCCACCCCCCACCAATGACTATGCCTCTCTGTGGGGCCCTGTGACCCTGCAGGAGCGGAGAGGAACGCAGGAAAGTTTTGCATTCCGTGCACAGAACGGTGGGATCCGTGCCTGTGTTTTAAGACAGGATTCCAATGGTGGCTTTATTTGACAGTTTTTATTTCCCACTTTTCCTGTTCATCCCCAAGCAGCTCAGAAAGCACTTTATTTATTTATTTATTTGGATTTAATAGGCCACCCTTCCCTGAAAGTAGGGCTCAGGGCGGCTTACAGCAATATTAAACGTTCACATCCAAGTACATTAAAACAGTTCAGTAACTAACCATAAGTAAAATTAGTATACAAATTACTTAAGGAGGTGGAGAATCCTCAGTCTACCTGGGGGGAGGGGCCAAGAGAAATGAGGAATCACATGCGAGTGCCAGAAGAGGTCTCGTTGCTGTCTTCAACCGAAAGCCGGCGGAACATCTCCACCTTGCATGCCCTGTGGAAAGGTAACAGCTCCTGCAGGGCACAGATGTCTTCTGAAAAAGCCCTGGCCCTGGTCGAGGACAGCCGGACCTCTCTCAGGCCGGGGGCCACCAGCAAGTTCTTATTTCCTGAGCATATCTAGAACACCAGCTAATACAATGAGTTAGAATATAGAACCGTACATTCTGATTGGCACAGACCAATGCAGCAAGCACCACTTCAGCCATTTTAGCCAACTGGTTCATGGTAAACAGGATCCTTTCCGCATTTTCCTGCCTTTCCAGATCTTCTCAGTGTTCAAGTCGAGGCCATTTAAGTCCACAGCAAAACAGCATCCAAATAACCCGGGGCAACAGGAGGCTGAAACCGGGGCTGACCACTGAAGGGAGGTAAAGTAATGCAGAAAGGGGGGGACGGGGGGATGGGACCCAGAATAAAAAGAAGGTTGAACTCGATTTTAGTGCAGAATTGCTTGGAGGACACCACCGTGAACATGGATTAAAAGGAGAGGGCAGAAAGGGCCATGGAGAGGGAAGCTGTGTGCAAGAGGGGAAGAGAGAGCTCATAAGCCCGCTTCTCATTTACGGACTTTCTAACGATAGTTTGAGGGTAGTCTGAGCTAAGCCAATGAGTCTGCAGCGTTTTTAATATGCAGGTGTATGGAAGTAGGAAGACAGATACGAAAAAATCATGGCTGTCAGAACCGTGAACCAACTTCAGGCTTTTTATGTGGGGCAGGCTGGCCACAGTCAGACAACAGATAACGTATCTTTAAAGCCACCGGTTACAAAACGGGAAAATGGTAGTGGAGCACGGACAACTCTTCAGCAAAGGATAAAATTAAAAGGCTGTATAAACTTTATCCTCTTATTCAAGGTCTGAAATGTCTTCCTGTTTAAGAATAATTAAGAGAGCAGCTGAATATTGTCAAATTATATTTCGGTTCCCAATGTTTATACTGGCTTTATCTAGCTGGGTTTTGAACCCATGCTTTTCTCTGAAGCTTTGCTAGATGGCATCTGTCTCTCCAACCCAGGGGAGACCCCTCCCCCTCCAAAACCCCCCCACCCCTTGTTGCTTCTCAGAACTTGTGGCCCTGGGATGTTTTCCAAATATTTCCCACCTTTTAAACCCCATCATGCCCTGCCCTCCTAGTTGGTGGGAAGTTCCAGTGATTACATGATGGTCAGCTACAAGAAGAACCTGTTGTCCTGCAGTCTTTCTTATTGTTAATAGATTGTCCCTAGCATTAGGAAAGTTCTTGTTTATTCTTTCAAAGAGAGAACCCATCCCAAAACACTGTAATACTGATGTTTTATTGTCTGCTTCTATTATTTATTTTATTTTATTTTATTTTTTCAGCTTGCTACTCCGCTCTAACCCCCGAGGGGGTCTCTGAGCGGCTACAGTTATCTGTTATCCCTAACCTATGGCCACACAGTATATCAGGGGTGGGGACATCCCTACCAGCACCCAGTGGAGGGGGATGATCTTCTTCCTTGGGTCGGCTTTCTTTTTCCCCGGCGTCTTCAGCTGCGGCTTTCTGGCTCTGTTCCCCGGCGGTCCGATTGGTGGCGGGTTCGGTTGGCCCTTCTGACGCCCGGCATTCTTGGCGTGGTCATGGCTCTGTCCTTGCGGCTCCGCCTTGCCTGCGCTGCCTCGCTCGTGCGTCGTCCCGGCTCCGCCTTTCTCCGCCGTCATCAGGTCTTACTAATACATCTGATTTTACTTGTTGTATGTAACAACCCATAATATTTGGTAAATCTGATGACTCTGTATTTTCCCCTACCCCCTTCCCTTTTGTACCCCTCCCTTTTTTGAAAAAATAAAAAATCATAAAAAATAAGAACCCATTGTCCTGTTGGCCACTCATGATTCACCTATCTATTGGCTTCCTCCTCACTGAGGCAGAATGAAAGGTTACTAGAAAATCTTTAACAAACAAATGGCAGACGACTTGGCCATTTCTTGTGAGGCAAATGCTCCAGCCCCCTGGTCATTTTACAATCTGCTTTCTGTTCCTTTTCTAGTGCTACAATATCTTTTTTTCTCTTCAGTTGGATTGACTAGTATTATATATACTATTCCAAAGGTAGAAGCACCACAGAGCCAGTTTGGTGTAGTGGTTAAGAGCATGGACTCTGAGCTAGGAGACTCCTCAACATGCAGCTACTGGTGTGACCTTGGGTCAGTTACAAGTTCTTTCAGAGCTGTCCTCTCAGGGGCAGTTCTCCAAAGAGCTCTCTCAGCCCCACCTACCTCACAGGGTGTCAGTTGTGGGGAGGGGAAGGGAAGGAGATTGTAAACCGCTCTGAGTCTCCTTTAGGTAGTGAAGGGCAGAGTATAAATCTAATCTCCTCCTCCTCCTCCTTCTATAGCATTATATTAGCAGTTTTATTTGCAGTCCCTTTTGTAATAATCTCAATCATAAAATTTGCCTTTTCACCACTGTCCAGCCTCTAAGTTGATGTTTTCATTGAGCAGTGCAGCATAGCTAACCAAATCTCTTTCCTGGATGGTCGCCATCAGTTTAGACCCAGTCTATATGTGAAGGTAGGATTATCACTTCTGGTAGCAGCTTCTGTAGCCCAGACTAGCCTGTACTTGACATAGTTTAGAAGCTAAGTGGGGGGGGGGATGGTCGGTACTTGGTTGGGAGACCACCAAGGAATTCCAGAGCTGCTACACAGAGGCACGCGATGGCAAGTCACAGCTGCTTGTCTCTTGTCTTGAAAACCCCCTGAGGGGTCATCACCATAATTTGGTTGCTACTTGATGGCACATTATTATTATTATTATTATTATTATTATTATTATTATTATTATTATTATTACAAGAAGAGGGACCCGCGATACTCGCGGGGGGCCTCTTCAGGGCTGAGGAAGCGGGAGAGGCGTGCAGACGTGAAGCTGGACTGCCGCGCAAGGGTAGAAGCGCTCCCGTGTGTGGCGGGGAGGTGGACCGCCAGGAGATCGGGGGTGCCATGCGCAGTGAACACTTTTCTACATTTTGGGGGGTTTAAATATCCCCCCCCATATTTTTTTTACAGTTTTTAGATTTTTGTGCACATCTGGGGATTGCCCCAAATGTGCAGGAAAATCTCCCTGCCCCCCAAGTGCCCCCGATGTGCAGATTTAGATATCCACATGGAGGGGGCATGTTGGGAATTAGATATATAGATTTATATACTTATATAGGACCTCATTTATCAGAATGCCTTGTGGAAGTTGCCAAAACGGCACATTTCTGCCAAACGATGTGACCAGTGGGCTGGAAAATTTTCCGTTACCATATTTTTCTGTGGGCATGTTTCCAGTTCAAAAAAATACATATCCCCCCATAAAATCAGTTGGTAATCCCATTAATGGACACAGTACCAGTCAAACTGGTCAGTTCCAAAGTTGTAGAGAGTTATTTTCAGGTGATAAAGTGTTGTTAATGTTTTAACTGTTTTATCTTGATATGTTTTTATGAATGTTGTATGTTGCCCAGAGCCCTGCATTAGCATAGATTGGGCAATTAACAAATTTAATAAATAAATAAATAACCCCTAAGAAGCGCCTTTATTAAATATCTCCCAAGCACCCCTATATAAAACCGTTTAAAATGTGCTTTATTATTATTTTTCCTTGAATACTTTAACTACTTTTAAAAAAGCTTTTGAGCTACTCCGCATGCAAAATTTCTGTAGTGCTCTTATAAAAATCTAAGTCAGGTCAAAAAGCATGCTAAATCAGATGCCAATCGATTTGCATTGGATAATTTTCTGGAAAATTTTCCGGTTCAAAATTCTCTTGAAAATCCACATCACTGAACCTTTTCTATAGTCCTGAAGGTAATCCAATTTGTATTTTGAATTATTGTTTATATTTTCAAATTATCGGTCTTTCTTTCTACTTAGATTAGTTCATGTTCAGCAGTGTCTTATGAATAGAAGTGTTGTGCAAATCGTCCTTTATGTCGTTTCACTGCTTAGCTTTTGTTGTTGTCACTGATTGCTTTTGCTTCTTTGTAATATGTATTTCAATTACCAATAAAACATATGTAATGGGCATTTCAGTAATTTTGTGGAAATAAAATCACAATGACATCAGCTGTAGATGAACAGCCTAGAACTGAATAATGTACTGCCAATGAATTTAATAACTGGGGGAGAAAGTCACAATGCATTGTTTAAGAACAGGCTTCTGTAAAGCTATTATGATGCATTTTATTAAATTGGCCTCCAAAGATTATGATATGATGAATTAGTGAACTTGGTTCTTTGATTGACATTCATAGATAGTTAGGGTTGCCAACCCCCCCGGTTTGCCAGGGGTCCCCCATTTTGGGGGGGTTCTACCCGCTGCCGGCCAAATGGCCGGCGGGGGAAGCCCCACCCCCAACACCCACAGCCACCCATCTCTCTCCCTTTAAGTGTGTGGAACCCGTGTTTCCTCCCAAGCCCAATAGCTGCAAGCTTGCAGGGAAATGCCAGCTTCGAGCTCTTAAAAGGGAAACGCAGCTGCTCTTAAAGGGGAAACGCCGGCTCCTGCATTTAAAAGGGAAATGCTGGCTCCTTTAAGTGCAGGGAACTGCTGTTCCTGGAGATCCGACGCACGGGTGGGTGGGGGGGCCGCAGACGTCCCCAACATTACGTCATCACGTCGGGGATGCCCCGCCCCCTCCAGGAACACCCCCAAAGTCCCCCGCTGGGGGTGGAAGATGGACTTGGCAACCCTATAGATAGTGCAATCATTTTCTGTGTTGTCAGAGGTAAATCCATTTTTTAAAGATTGTATCCAATACACCTATTAAACCTCTGACCTGTACACATTGATCAATTGTGATGAAAGCTAAAATTACACCTGAAAATGACCACGTGCACACATCTGCAAATTGAATTTTCTGTATTGAGATAAAGTTTGTTATTTATTTTCGTGTCACGATACGGTAACAATGTGAACCAGCTGGCAGTGGTGAAAAAATTGCAAGGAAGCCTACACTACAAACACTCATTTTTAAAGTGTTAATTATGTGTGTTTGTTTGGCCAAGAATTGTACTGTGTATTTATTCCTGAAGCATTTTTAAAACAAATTTTGCAAATCAATATAAACTTGTAAAAACGGATAATTCATTGCAAAATTAATGAAAAGTTGTTTTCAGCAACGGTATAAAATGATGGACATAAAACATCCACAGAGGAGGCCTTTTAATGTTGATAAACATTTTGACAAACCTTCATAGGTAATGAAATCATTTCCCATGTTGCCGGAGATAAATCCATTCCAGAAACTGGTGTAAATAACCTATTTGTCTTGCCATTCAGGAATGTTTTTTGGCAGTTGTTTTTTAAATAACATTATATCCCTAGGGAAGGATGGTACTTTTGAGTCGTTATTTTTGGGAGGAGTCATTATATTCCATGCTGCTCTCCTTGACTCAAACAGGAGTGTTGTTTTTTTGTTTTTTGTTTTAAAAAGAGGGTGTAGATTTAAACTAAATACTCTCCAAATTATAGGTTTGCTTTAGTTGATGATCTTTCCTTGGCGTGTGAGGTCCTAGCTGCTGGGGAAAAGTTTGAAGTCCATCTTATTGGCACTAAAAATGGCTATCTGGCTTTAGCTGGGTTCTTAAATCAGTGCTTTTTTTGGTTGCTCTTTTAGCTGCCTCAAGTAACACAACAAAGATCTTGTCTGCTCATTTTTATGCACGGGTGTAATTTATATCACATCATCAGCTCTGGATTTCCATTTGGCAAGAAACCAATCTTGTTTAAAATGTACTAGTCAGTCCCACTACCTGTAGTAGGTACACAGATGCGTAAGTGAAAGCAAACTTCCATTGAAACAAAAGAGGATTGCTTACAAAGCAGTGGCTCGGATATTTCTATCTGCCCTGGCCGTCTCAAACAGCTGTTCCCCGTGCTCCTTGCCAGTCCTGTCTTGAAAGTGCACTTCAAAAGCAGTTTGTGATATGGAAACGGGAGAGTGAAGTATATGCTTAAATCTTGCTCGTGAAAATATCCCTGTTGTGCTCCACGTTATTTGGATTGTTGCCCGATACGTGCACCAGTGCTGCCAAGTCACAACCGATTTATGGCAACCCCAGCCAAGGGCTTTCTAGGCAAGTGAGAAACAGAGGTGGTTTGCCATTGCCTTCCTCTTCAGAGACTTCCTTGGTGGTCTCCTTTCCAAGTACCAACCCTGCTAGGCTTCCAATGTCTGGTGAGACTGTCAGGAAGAAGAAGAAGAAGAAGAAGAAGAAGAAGAAGAAGAAGAAGAAGAAGAAGAAGAAGAAGAAGAAGAAGAAGAAGAAGAAGAAGAAGAAGAAATTGAATGTATATCCTGCCCTTCACTTGAAGTCTCAGAGCCGCTTACAATCTCCTTTCCCTTCCCCTCCCCACAACAGACTTCTTGCGAGGTAGGTGGGGCTGAGAGAGCTCTGAGAGAACTCCTCTTGAGAGAACAGCTCCGGGAGAAGTTGTGACTGACCCAAGCTCACGCCAGCAGCTGCATGTGAAGGAGTGGGGAATGAAACATGGTTCTCCCGGATTAGAGTTCACACTCTTAACCACCACACCAAACTGGTTAAATAATTTGTCTCTCATTCCAAGGAGTGTCTTTCCCTCAGCTAGGTTTCACCACTCATTTCAACTCTGAAGAAGTGAGCGGTGACTGCCACAAATTTTGTTAGTCCTTAAGGTGCTACTGGACCCTCGCTCTTGTCTACTGCTATAGGTTCTACTGCTAACATGCTTTCCCCGTCCTGATTCAATTCTTTTGTGAGGCCTTAGACAACTCTTTGCCAGTTCCAACTCATAAGTCCTTAACCATCTAGCTGTTCAGCTGCTCCTTCCATGTGTAGTCCGCATCCCACTAACAGGATAAGCATTCTGTAATGAGATCTCTCCCCCAACAGCCTTCATCCAGCCGGCACCTTCATACTGTGTTCAGCAGCCATCTGCAAGGCCTATGGTATAGCTGCTAGAACTGGCATTTCGGAGGCAGTGGTTCAAATACTAAATTACTAGGGTGCCTGGCAAAAAAGTGAATACTTTGATTTTTTTTTGTATGTTATGTCATTGCTAACTCTTGCATCCACAAAGAAGAAGGAGAAGAAGAAGAACAGAAGAAGAGATTGGATATATTCCCTGCCCTTCACTCAGAGTCTCAGAGCAGCTTACAAACTCCTTTCCCTTCCCTTCCCCACAACAGACCCCCTATGAGGTCGGTGGGGCTGAGAGAGCTCTCTCCCGAACTGTCCTTGAGAGAACAGCTCTGACAGAACTGCCCAAGGTCATCCAGCAGCTGCAAGTGGAGGAGTGGGGAATCAAACCCGGTTCTCTGAGATTGGAGTCTGCACACTTAACCACTACACCAAAGTTGATTTGTATCCACTTCAGAATAAGTTTTCACTGCAGATAAGTCACCCCTTCTCCAGGTCCTCTTTGTATCCTCTGTCATAAAGGAATTTTCCTTTTTTTCTCTTGGTAGATGTTAGAATAGATACTTCACAGGAGTCTTTAAGACTGTGGTTGATTTTTTTATTTTTTATTTTGTATGAGCATAACGGAAGATTTCTTACGTTCCTTCTCTTTAACCTAAGGCTTGCAGTCGGTCGGTTGCTAAGAAAGTTTTGGAAATCTCAATAAATCAGTCTGGTATGAAAGTGGATCTTGTTTGTGCTTATATTCCTGTGATTTATAGAATTTCTTTCTTCATATATCAAAAAGGTAGAGTTGTTAGGTTTATTTAACTTGGCTAAGGTGTAGGGGTGGTGATTTGTCCCTCAGTTAACCATAATTGCTACTTGCTTAAAGGGGAATTACATTGTCTGAGTCTTTATTTTACTGCATAGTAGGTGTTCTGAGAGATAAACAAATGTGTTATCGCCGAAAATAAAATGAAATAAAATAGAAATAAATGTAAATATCCATTTATGTGAAGGAATTATGCGCTTGTATAATCAATTTGGACGGATCACTTTTGGAAGGGTTTGAGCTCTAAGAACCTTAGTTAGGTTTGTCCCACAAATAGTTTCTCCTGGAAAAAGTGCTGTTTTCTTTGGTCCACAGGACTTCCTCTTGGAATTTCTGAGTTTTGACCAGTTAAAGTATCTTTGTGTGGTCTACGCTTGAGGGTTTGAAAGGGAGACCTCCCCCCTACCTCTCCCCCCCAAAAAAAAGAGAACAGCTACAGGCTTGCTTTAAAAAAAAACGTTTTAAATGGGGGAAAAACCCTTTCCTTCTACAGTTTAATCAGAAGTTTGGACGGGATACTGGATTAGTGTTCCGAGATTATAAAAGGTCTTTTCCTCCTTAATTTCAGTTGCAGCCTCAAAGTAGACAAAAGATTATAAATTTCTTTCTGCTAACCCCCCTCTCCAAGACGTATTTGAACAAAATGGTATTCTTACTCTCTGTTTTGTCTTAATTCAGTGTGGTAAATGTTTGCATAGAATAAGACTGAAAATATTCAGTGAGCAATTTAATGTTAAATATCTGTGCTCATTAAAATTAACCATTTCTGCATACATAAAATACATGACTGTACGTAATATTTACTTCCTGTCTTCCCACAGATTTCCCCCCCCCCCCTCTGAAGTTTGTTTTTCAAGTTTCCTCTCATATCTTTTGGCCTAAGCCTTACTCTCTCCCTCCGTCCTCAGTATGGGGTAGTAATGTAGATGTACCCAGGGGTCATTTCGTAGAAAAAGAGCTAAGGGAACTCATTAGCATAACTCATTAGCATATGCCACACCCCGACATCACCGGAAGTGTGTCATAAGGCCACACCCCCTGACATCACCGAAAGTGTGTCATAAGGCCACATACCCCGCCCTCAACGGTCCCGGCCACCGCCTCCGGCCTTGCAGCTCCACTGCCGAGCCCCATGAGGGGCCCGGCGGTGGACCTGCAAGGCCGGCGGGAGTGCAAGGAAGCCCTGCAAAGGCCCTCCCTGGCCCCAGGCAGGCAGGGGTGGGGAGAGGCAGGGAGGAAGCAACTTACCCTCCCTCTTCTCCTGCCTCCTCCTGGCTGAATGAGGGCCGGAAGCGGGGCAGCTGGAAGCAGGGGGCGGGGCTTCGTCATGTGCCCCCCCGTACCTCACCCGGGGGAACTGCGATCCGTCGCGACCCCCCCGAAATGACCTCTGGATGTACCTTACAATGTTGTTGGATTACAGAGAAACAATTTTCAGAGTGCTTTACAGCTGTAAAAATGCTAGTAAGTGGGCATATAAATGCATAATATTCTGTTATAAAGTTCACCTGTGCATATTGCCTGTTTTATGATCTAAATTAGCACTAGCAGGCTGAATAGCCCAGACTGGCCTATTAGTGTTTGGAAACTAAGCAGGGTCAGCCATGATTAGTATTTGGGTGGGAGACCCCCACGGAAGTCGAGGATCGCTATGCAAAGGCAGGCAATGGTGAACCACCTCTGCTCCTTTCTTGTCTTGAAAAACCCCTGACGGGTCGCCATAAATTAGTTGCAACTTAACAGCCCTTAATTATTTGAATTAACTATGTATGCTACTATCATTATTGGCTGGTGGGAATGACAGGATTATCCATCATTGTAGACTGTGTCCGGCAATCCTGGCTGAGTTCAAACAAATCTCCTGCTGTTTGTTCACAGTCTATATCGTGTTTACACTGTGTATGGCTGTGAGCCAGTTCCACATACTGGCTGTTTTTTTTGTTTTTCGCTACAGCTATTGCTGCGCAACGGCTCTCTTCTGTGCGTGTCCCCGTACCAATTTCCAATCATATAGTGTCTAAACATTTTCTTAAAATTATACCTGATAATCCACTGATCCAGTGTCGTTCTGCTTGCGCACATGTTGCGAGCGGGGAGCAGCTCGGAAACAGCTGGCCTAGATTTAAAACACAAAAAGTGTGTACCTTAAGCCCCTGTGGCTGAGGGCAGTCAGAATCAATAACAATAAAAAAACCAACGTGACAAGTTTGGGAAATCTGCATTCGAAAGAACTCGGAAAACCCAAAGTAGGGAGGAGTTCCTTTGAGGGTGGAGTTTTGCCTGCTGTCCTAAGAGTAAGTAGTCTGGATCTATTTAGGTTTTCTGAAGTTAGCGAACGTTTTCTCATATCTTTTGGGCTTCCCATTCTTTGTGCAACTTCATTGGGTTTACATGCCCATGGCTAGTTCAGTAATACAGGGAAGAGAGAAAACACCACTGTATTCATAATCTGCCGCCTTAGAATATTGGGTTTTTATAACAAGTGGAAACAAGTTCCCACTGGCTAAAATAAAGTTGGTGGTGCTGCGTCTTTCTCCCGCTATAAACGTGAGATCAGCTGGGTGGTCCCCATATGTAGGTCCATTCAGAATGTGCAAGTTTAACTTTCTGGCTATCAGGGCTATAGCCGGGATTTTTTTTTATTTCGGGGGGCATTAATTTATTTATTTTATTCAATGTGGTCCCCGCCCTCCCCTCCGAGGCAGGCTCAGGGCGGCTTCCATAAAATTTTAATGTTGGGAGGGGCACCCTCCCCACACACTCATGCTGTGTCAGGAGTGATGAGAGAGTAAAAGGGTTTTTTCCCCCCAGCAATGAGGAGGGGGGGCAGGGCAGGCAGGGCAACAGCTCAGCAAGAAAAATAAACCGGCCGGATGGGGGGCCGCGGGGGCTGGAAGGAAAGGGGGGGGGGGGGGGGCGGCCCCGAGATGCCCCACTGTAGCTACGGGCCTGCTGGCTATACTTACAAGACAGGAACCGGCAAAGTTTGCCTTACCGTCTTTGGAAGAGTGCTGGTAATACCGTGTTTTCCCGAAAATAAGACACTGTCTTATATTTATTTTTTCTCAAGAAGACACACTAGGGCTTATACCACAAATGCATAGAAATCCTACTAGGGCTTATTTTTGGGGTAGGTCTTATTTTTGGGGAAACAGGGTAGGTGAGGATTTGTTCCTCATCCGGAGCTATTATAGGCACTATGTTTTTTGTGGAGAAAGTGGTTATTGGGGCCAATTCTTGCATTAAAATCCCCTCCTATAAGGACCTTGTCCACTGGGTTATCTAATCAGAGGGCTTCAACATATTGTTCCAGGTCTGACCAAATTGCTGAGGTGTTCATATTTCTTTGTTGAGGAGGGAGGTGTGTGTTGACCACTAATAGCAAGTCAGGACCTATTTGAAGGAGAGCAACCATTGTCAGATGTTTCAAGGGGTGCAGAATTGTAGTCCTAACTGCCAGGGAGGTAGAAACTAGGATGCCTAAACCACCCTTTTACCTTTCTGGGCCATATTGTATTGCAGCAGAACAATGAGAAATATAATTTTGTGATTGATTAAGAACCAGTTGTGCAGTGTGTGTACTGCCTAAACCAGTTGGGTGTGGTGGTTAAGTACACGGACTCTACTCTGGGAGAACTGGGTTTGATTCCCCACTCCTCCACTTGCAGCTGCAAGGCTCTGACCTTAGGCAAGCTATAGTTTTGTCAGAACTGTTCTTGAAAGAGCAGTTCTCTCAGAGCTCTCTTAGCCCCACCGACCTCATAGGGGGTCTGTTGTGGGGACGGGAAGGGGAAGGAGTTTGTCAGCCACACTGAGACTCTGAGTGAAGGGCAGGGTATAAATCCAATCTCTTCTCCTTCTTCTCTTCAGTCTCTTCTTCTTCTAAACAATTTATTTAAATAGGAGGATCCTGAGGCTGCATTTGGATGTCACATTTAACCACAGTTAAGGGGCAATGTGCACAAATGCAGGTTTGTTGCCAGCCTTGCATGCCACACTCCTCCCCACTCCCTCCTTGTGGTTAAAAACTAAGGATACCTGTGACGTTTGAATGACTGATCTTGTCCTCTGCCTTTGGGCCACCCAGAGGTTTCTTCTCCTGGATTCTGCTGTAGGTCACAACCCAGAAGACGCTGTTCAAGAAAAGTGTGAAATGTGATGGAAAAATGGGTTCGACCGGTGACTGTTTGGTGTCCCTGTTAGGACTAGATGAGGGTCATGATACTTCTAAGTGCCCTATTTCAAAATAATTAACACCCAAAGCAAGAAATTATAAGGCAGGGGTGTCAAACATGTGGCCCGGGGGCCGGATCAGGCCCCCAGAGGGTTTCTATCAGGCCCGCAGTGGAACTGGCTGTCTTCTGCTGCTTCTTCCAGTTCTGCTGCTGCTGCTGCATCATTGTAGGTTTGCAGCTTACAGATACACACACACCTGGACAGCATACTCAAGATTGCAACAGCACAGACATTTTGATGCAATAATTCAGAGCAAGAGGTGTCAGTTATCAGACACGGCTAAATAAACAAAATATTGCAAGAGTGCTAATGTTTTAAGCATGTTTTTATTTTAAGTAAAAAAAAACACCCTTTGTGTTTGTGTCCTTTATAAAGTTTATATTTCCGCTACCTGCCATTACATTCTCCGTTGGTCCTGGGAGTGGGGCAGTCCTTACTCTTGGGAATAGGCTCCTCCCTCTGGAACAGGGTCGGTTTCCTCAGATCAATACAGGAAGGGGAGGGGCCTGTCCCCTGCGAACACCCTAGTCTTACCGGCCCTGCTGCTTGAGCAGGACGTGTTTCACAGGCGCTCTGTAGAGTGCAGCGATCCAGGAATTAGAAGAAGATAGGGAGAAGGGAGAGACCCTCCCTCTTAATTACTTTGAGCTGCAGTTGGTGGCAAACCGCAAATGAAGCCGATGGCACTGGGAGATCCCCAGCAGCCAAGGCTGTGTACGCAGACTGCCACCGGGCCCAGCCTGTGGCTGGAGGTCGCCTCCCCAACCAACACACATCAGGGGAAGTGGCTGAGTCTGCAAGGAGACCGGGGCGGCGCTGCAGACCCAGCAAACTCCCCGGTCTCAGGGGACCCGGCGTGTGGTGGAACAGAGAAGCCAGGAGCCTCTAGCCCTCACCAGAATCATGGTAAGCCCTTACGGGGCCAAAAAGCCTAGACTGGAGGCGAAGGAGGGCAGGGTGGTAGACTGCGGAAAAACCCCAAGCAAACCCCCAAGCTATTCAGGGAGGATGAAGAGGAAATTGTTTCCCGGGGCTTCCAACCTCCCCAACCTGGGACAGGCTGGAGTGGATTAAAGCCCCCCTCCTTTTTCTTCTTCAGAGGGAAAGTTCCCATGGAACAGACAGGGAGCTAGAAAGCCCAAGGAAGGCCATAGGAGGGCTGGGGAGATGGTGGTGGCCATCTTGGTTCTCTGGAGCCTCATGGCAGACTTACTTTCACTTTCACTCCCAGGCAAGCAAACAGAAAATGGCTGCCAGTCAGACCTGCCAGTTCCCTGTCCCCAGAGCCGAATAGCTCAAGCTAGTTTCATCTGTTGAGATCTCAGAAGCCAAGCAGAGTCAGCCCTGATTAGTACTTGGATGGGAGACCACCAAGGAAGTCCAGGGTCATGACGCTGAGGCAGGCGAGGGGCAGAGGCTCTGGCCTGGATGGTCCGGGCTAGCCCAGTTTGATCGGATCTTGGAAGTTAAGCAGGGTCATCCCTGATTGGCTCTCCAGCTGTCTCTTGCTTTGAAAACCATATGAGGCTGCTGCTTGATAGCACTTCCACCACCTCCACTGTTTGCCAGAGAGAGAGGCTATAACAGGTTTTTTTGGGGGGTGGGGGCTATACTTAGCAAGTCCGATCTATTCAGATCATAAGCTTCACAGTCCCCGCAAGACTCTATGGAAAACCAGGAAACAGAGGCAGCAAGGATAGCTCAGGATAGCCTGAGCTCATCAAATAAGCACAGTCAGCCCTGGTCTGTATTTGGATGGGAGACCACCAAAAAATGCCAGAGGCATGACACAGAGGCAGGCAAGGCATCTGGGTTGTGACTTGATGGCTGCAAAAAGTCCAGGAAGGACTCAGACTCCCCAGTTCCATCCTCAGATAGGGCAGAATGGGAATGGTCAGAGGAAGGAGAGGGAGTAGTACAGTCCTGGCTATTCCCTCAAAAGCTGTACTTGAGATTCCTTTCCAAGTACTTAGAATTTCCTCCAGACTTAAGGAAAATTATGATTTTGACCCAGAACTTCTGGTGGAATCTGGCCAGATGATGTACAAACTGGCAGTACCACAAGCAGACCTGGATGGCCCAGGCTGGACTGCGCTT
>NW_015176467.1:78904-89548 GCF_001447785.1 Gekko japonicus | reverse complement strand
AGATCTTCCTCTGATCCCAGCTGACGTCTCAAAAACTCTTTAGCTTTAAAAATGGAGTCAATCTTCTCTCTTTTATTGTTGATTTTAAAAATGACACCTTCAGGAATTGCCCACCGATACTGAATACCATTGGTTTGAAGAAATGAGATGAGCTCCTTGTAGCTTTTCCTCTTTTGACGTATTTCAAATGGAATATCTTTTAAAGTTCTGATGGTTATATTCCCAGATTTCAGTGGATTTGCCGAAGTTGCCTTTAATATTGCATCTCTGGTCTGTCTTCTCGCAAATCTAAATCTAAAGCAGTTCCCTTCAGGGCATAAACCTTTTTGGAGAGGGACTTGACAGATGTCTTATTGAAAATAAAGACGTGTTCTGTGTTCAGTTGCCTTTCTGCCTGAAGTCATTCCCAAGAGGGTTCAACAAGTTTATGGTGGCCATTGTAACATATCTGAGACTTCAGGGAGTGTTGCTGTCATCATCTCTAGACATCCTTGTCAAGGCCCCTTCTTACCAGCACAGCTGGGAAGCATCAGAGATTATGGTGATTTTTTTTTTTGAGGGACCATGCCTTCGTGGTCAACATGGAGAAGGGCACTCTAAATGCCTCTCAATCATGGGTACACCTGGGGGTGCAGATAGGCACTTGGGAGAGATAATACAACATACAACGTCTGACCATAGACAGGCTGAAAACATGCAAGATAGAGGGTATGGTACTGCCCAAGCTACTGAGCATGGTGGTGTCAAGCCATGAAGTGGTTCAATGGTCAAGGTTCCATGCCGGACCTCTACAGACATTTTCCCTTACCTTACCAGTATGTGGTTGCCAGTTAGGGCTACAAGCTGGTACAGTTGCCAAAACAACTTCAGCATCAGTGCAGTAGCGGCTGGAACCCTTTTTGTTTCCAATGGGGATCCCCGATCTGAAATCTAGAGAGGATGGTGATGACCACAGACGCAAGTCTGCCAGGGTGGAGAACCCTCTCTCAAGGGACAATGACACAAGGGGTTTTGGTCTCAGGAAGAGACCTCACTGAGTATAACATTTTTAGAACTCAGAGCCACCAGGCTGGGGCTCTTGGAATTCTACAAGATACTAACAGGTCATCACGTTCTAGTCCAGACAGACAATATGACAACAAAAACATAAGGAACCAGATTTTGTACCTTACACACAGAAGTGAGCGACCTGGTTCAGATGGGCAGAGATCCAGCTACAGTCATTGGAGGTGGTCCATGTTGCAGGCCAGGACAGTGCATTGATGGACTGGCTGAGTATATATGATTAGACCAGTCCATATGGATGCTCAGCAGGTTGGGTTTTCAACAGGTTTGCATAAGGTACAGGATGATGGAAATGGACCTCTTTACCACAGACCAGAATAATCAATTTCTGCGTTTCATGTTCAGAGTTGAAAACCAGCGAGCAACAGGAACAGATGTTCTGAACTGCGACTTACCATAGGGATGACTGTACACGTTCCAACTGACTTGTTTCACAAGGTGATTCAGAAGCTGTTGGAACAGAAGGCGGAATTGGTGTTGATACCATGCTTTTGGCCACCAAGAGCTTAATTCCAGGATCTGAAGAGATTGTTGACCGTGGACCCATGGTGCCTACCACTGGGAAAGGACTTATTGACACTAGGATGAGCACATCATCCTCTCTCAGCCCTCGTAAACCTAACAGCCTGGAGGTTGAGTGGAAACAGCTAGAAGAGTTGATTTACCCTGACAGGGGGACAGAAACCGTATTAGTTTTCTAGGAAGAGCTCCACAAATAGGGTGTATAACACAACCTGGTGGGTTCTTCACTCTTGGTGTTCAGAACATGATTGGGAACCATTAAATGCATCAGTTAGAGGCGTCTTAGCTTTCTCCAAGATGGTTTGGATAGAGGGCTAAGCGTGAGTAAATTAAAGTGACAGGTGGCAGCCATATTGGCAGTGATGGGGGCTAGGAACGGAAGTCCCTTCAATTGCCATCCACACGTTAAGAGATTCCTAAAGGGTTACAACATGGTCAAAACCGGCAGAAGTGCAGAGGTTTCTAACTTGGAACATACGTAGGGTCCTGAGAGCATTGTGTAGAAAACCTTTGAACCCATGGAGTCTCAAGGAATTAACATTCAAGACCTTGTTTTTAGCAGACATAATATCAACTAGGCAGGCGTCTGAACTGAGAACCCTGTCAGTTGACAGGGAACTTTATGTCTTCCACAACGATAGGGTGATGTTACGTTCGGATCAAGCCTTCGTTCCCAAGGTTAATCCAGTTCCTTCGCAAGTCAGAGATCATTGTCTTACCTTCCTTTGTCCAAATCATAGGCATGACAAGGAAAGGGAATGGCATTGTCTAGATATACGTAGGGTATTTAGTTTTTATGTTGACAGGCCAAGTAGTGGCATGATTCAGATAACCCTATTTGTTTCCTTTAGGATATTTTCCTTAGGTCAACTGGTATTGCCTTTTACCTTGAGTAAGCGGTTTTAGAGGCTGCATGCAAGGCTCAGGGGCTGAATCCACCCAAAGGTGCTGCAGCATATTCTCTGTGGGGGGCTGCTACGTCAGCAGCTTGCAGACCATTTCCCATCCTTGGAGACGGTAGGTATGGTGGCCATCTGGAAGTCTGTGCACTCTATAGAGTAGAGTGCTATAGAGTAGAGAAGCTGACCTTGGCTGTGGTGGCCTTTCTTTGGGGTGTGCTGCAGCACACTCTATAACCAGAAGATGGATTTCCCACCCTGGGGCACACTGCTATTTTATGTCCCAAGAGTAAGGACTGCCCCACTCCCAGGACCACCGGAGAATGGAAGAAGACCCTCCTGGATCAGGCCAGTGGTCCTTCTAGTCCAGCATCCTGTCTTACACAGCGGCCAACCAGTTCCCCTGGAGGGCCAACAACAGGGCAGAGAGGCTGAGGCCTTCCCCTGATGTCAGCTCCTGGTGCCTCTGAACATGGAGGTTCCCTTTAGTCACCATGATTAGTAGCCACTGATGGATCTATCCTCCATGGTTCTATCTAGTCCCCTTTTAAAGCTGCCTATGCCTGTGGTCATCACCAATGCTCCCTCTAAGCTGTGGAGTCTTTTGAGCGAAAATTCTACTTTGTGAGTGACTGGCATTGAAGTTGTGAGCGAGCAATTTGGCTGCTGCATAAATTAGTTTGCTCTGGAGCCATCCCTCCTGAGCTAAGACGAAAATGTGTGATCTGGGGGGGGGGGGCTAAAAAAACTGTGAGCAAGGTCACACTAACTCAGCTTAGAGGGAACACTGGTCCTCACGACATTCTCCAGCAGCAAATTCATGTTTTAATAACTTTTTGCGTAAAGAAACATTTCCTTTGTCCATCCTGCAACTGATGCCCTAGAGTTCTAGTACTTTGGGAGAGGAAGAAGAAGTTCACTTTGTCAGCTCCCTCCACCCTCTGCATAATTTTATAAACTTCTATCATGGTCCCCCCTTAGTTGTCTCCAGGGCTATTTTTGGGCAGGAACGCACAGGAACGGAGTTCCGGCTGGCTCCTGAGTTGGCCACGCCCAGCAGGAACTCATTAGCATAATAGGCCACACCTAACAGCAGAAACTCATTAGGATTGGCTACATTAGGGGTGTGTGTGGCCTAACAAGCAAAGAAGTTCCTGCTACAAAAAAAAGGCCCTGGGTTTTGACAACAAACACGGTAAACAGAATAAGGAGCAAAAGGTGGGTGTGGCTGGATGAGCACACTTCTGGTAACATGGGGGTGCAGGCTAATGTGCTGATGAGTTCCTGCTGGGCTTTTTCTACAAAAAAAAGCCCTGGTTGTCTCTTTTCTAAACTGAAAAGTCCCAGACTCTTCAGCCTGTCCTCGTAGGGAAGGTGCTCCAACTTCCTAATTATCTTGGTTGCCCTCCTCTGTACTTTCTCCAGCTCTGCGATGTCCTTTAGGAGATACGCTGACCGGAACTGTACACAGTACTCCAAATGAGGCCGCCCCGTAGATCTATACAGGGGCCATTACAATATTGGCTGTTTTATTCTTCTGCCTACCTCGGGCTGCAAAAATGAGGGAAGTGGGAACGTCAAGCAGTTGGCAGGCCGGAGTGTGTGCTGGTGCGCCCTGCGTTTGACTTGGTGAGTTGCATGTTGTGTGAGACTGGCATAAATTATGAGCACTCTGTGCAGACATTAGATTGTTTCTGTGGTCTATACTGTATCCAGTGCTATTAAATTAATGTAATACTATAGGTAGGATGATTAAATACTAGTGATGGGAATTCCATGTAAACATTTCAATGTTTGATCTCCCTAATAATTATTGAACTAACTCTTTCCTCTTTGAATTATTTCTTTCCTGTATACTTCATTCTTTCTTATTTTGTATTGCAAAACATTCCTTTAAAAATAATTTAAAGACCCTTTTTGTACTACCTGACAGAATAATTTTCTTTCTTAGCCGTCCACTTTCTTTGAGAAATAACACACATCCACCCACTATTATTTTCTGATTCCTTGTAAAATCTGAATTCTGGGCAATGGGGAAACCCACCGTAATTCACCTACTTGTGTAAAAATATTTTGTTTTCACAAGCTAAACCAATATTTTTTTATTTTCTCATTTGCCTGTGCTTGCAAAAAATCCATAATCTTCCATTCATATTAATGAAAACCATTTCCATTTGTATTTCCATATTCCGACATTCTTTGCGTTTAACTAAATTCAAATAACCTCTTTTCGGACAGTGCTTTGGTGTCCCGTAAAAGGCTCTCTGAATTGAAATAGCAGGAACCTTACCCAGTCTAGCAAGAATAATCAGCCAATGGGAATCGTTCCCCAAATGGTGGGGAACAGCAGCAGAGGCTCTTCTCAACTGTGAGGAAAAGCAACAAGGGTAATGGAGTCCGGAAGAGACCTTATGTGGTTGCTGAAACTGGGAACCTCTCTGGCTTCTAAGGTGAATGTCAGAATCCTAAATCATACTATTCCCCGAATGTCTGTGTCTTTCCTTCATCAGATTACTAGAGGGCCACCAGGTGGGGAGATGGAGCTCGATCCAGAGCGTCTTCCTTTTACCCAGTGTGACGGAGCTGTCCTGCGGGAAAGAAGAAGAAGAAGAAAAAGAAGAAGATTGGATTTATACCCCGCCCTTCACTACCCAAAGGAGTCTCAGAGCGGCTTACAAACTCCTTTCCCTTCCCCTCCCCACAACAGACACCCTGTGAGGCAGGTGGAGGCTGAGAGAGCTCTGAGAGAAACTGCTCTTTTTCAAGGACAGCTCTTATCAGAACTATGGCTTGCCCAAGGTCATCCAGCAGGTGCAAGTGGAGGAGTGGGGAATCAAACCTGGTTCTCCCAGAGTAGAGTCCACGCACTTAACCACTACACCAGACTGGCTCTTTAAAGAAAGAAGGACTGGTAAACGAACAAACTGAAAACACTCCTGTCTCCAAGAAGGAACGGAGACTGAGGGCATCCAGGACTGGGTTGACTGTGGAGCTCCAGTGGTCAAAACCAAGAGGTCCCAGCAGTTTTGGGCAGTGAGTGCCAAGGCCACTGAGCCTGGAGTGGTGGCCATCCTCATGAATGACCTTCGCATTGGCCAGTCTACTGACCCCCACTATCAACTAGAATTAAAAAAAAAATAACCTTGGCGAATGACATACAACTGAACTTTTCTGTCGATTGATCTCTTATTACCAGCATACACCATTAGTTTTGCCAGTTCTCTAGATGTGTGGACAGTGGAATAGGAAACAGTCTGGTAGCAGTGGTACCTGGCAGGTTGGGGTGGTGGTGGTTGTGGAGCACGGAGTCGTGGGGAGTGTAACCTGGTGTGTTTTGCTGGGAGCAGAAGATTATGAGTCTGGTAGTACGTGGTGAGTCAGAAATGGAACCTGTGGGGCAGAAGGTGGAGTCCGTAGCAGATGTTCAAGCCAAACATTACTGTTCACGCTCAACTTTATAACAGTTGATTGTTCAATGTGATATCTGTAACCCTTCCTCGTATTCTAGCAGGGTAATGAAGTACAGAGAGGGGGCCTTGGGAAATACCTTACCCTTTTATTTCTGGGCCCTTTAGAAGCCCCTTTGCCTGGTAAACTGAAGAGGTAGGGATTTTGCCCAACAAAGCTTTTGATTGTGGCTTTCTCCACCTCCTGTGGCAGCCGTTTTGTGGCTGCACCCACCATACTGTGTCAGAATTCTGAAGGTGCCCGCAGGTTTAAAAAAAGTTTTTTTTGGGGGGGGAGGCTGGTCTAGAAGAAGGAAAAGTGGGAATGGGGTTGTATCACACTAAATTATCAGGCAAAATAGTGCTGTACGTTTTGCCTCCTACCTCTGGATCTGCAAAGATGAGAGACGTATTAAAAAGCAAGAAAATGGGGGGGGGGGAATAAGAATATAAGAGAAGCCAATGTTGGATCAGCCCAGTGGCCCATCCAGTCCAACACTCTGTCACACAGTGGCCAAAAATACCAGGTGCCATCAGGAGGTCCATCAGTGGGGCCAGGACAGTAGAAGCCCTCCCACTGTTGCCCCCCCCCCCAAGCACCAAGAAGACAGAGCATCACTTGTCCCAGACTGAGAGTCCCTGTCTATACCTTGTGGTTAATAGCCAACGATGGACCTCTGTGCTCCACATGTTCATTCAATTCCCTCTTGAAGCCGTCCATGCTTGTAGCTGCCACCACCTCCTGTGGCAGTGAATTCCATGTGTCAATCACTCTTCGGGTGAAGAAGTACAAGGTATTGTATCCAAGGATGCGTACAAGGTATTGACCCAAAGGAACACCCTGTGCCCTGCCGGATTCTGGCAAAACCCAGACAATCTGGCAACACTACGAGTGAACTGAAACTTTGAACATATGGTTCAATTGTGATTCTGTCATTTTATGCCAATGTGCTCCCCCCATTCCCTGCCGGGGTGCAGATTCCTTTAAGCAAAGTATTGAAAATGCAAATTCCTGTATTGGGAGGAACCCCATTTGCCTGCTGTGTTCGGGCAAGCTGCAGTTCTGTGCAAGCAGCTGATAACATTAAGAGCATTAAAGAGTCTAGACATTACCAAAGTGCTGGTCATTTGCTCACTGCAAGTTTGAAATAACAGGAGGCCAGAATCGAAAGATGTTTCTTAGATTTTCAGAAGTATGATTTAAGCACCGATGTCACGCGCTGTTTAATTAGAACTTTTAAAATATCCTATTTATGTAATGTTATTTGTAATCCTCATGAGCTCATTTTCAAAGTTCGAGAGAAAAACAGCACCGTCAGTTAAGACGAGCAGATTTAGACAGATTTCCATTTCTCCGACCAAGGCCTTCGTTTCTAGAACTAAGGGGGGGGGGAGTTGCATGTGGATTATCTTTTCCACACTCTTTTGGTTGGCTCCTGGGAGGAGCATTAGTTGCTTTGGCTACTGGGTTGGGGGACGTTGGTTGGCACAACTGAACGAATTTGCCCGCTGAGGCCAGCGCCTCGTCACCTGATTGTAGAACAAGTCCGTGAAAAGAACAGGTGGCACAGTGCCTTTTATCGAGATGAACTAAAAAGTCAGAAAGAAGTGAACGTGAGTTTCCGGAATTCTTTTTGGGGTTTTCAGTAGAATAACAAACGGAAAGGGGCAAGGAGTCTGAAACCCGGAATAGACTCAGAAATGAATTGGATGAAATTGTGTGCGTGTGTTATGATGATAGCTGATTTATGGCTACCCTGTAGGGTTTTCAAAGCTAGAGATGTTCAGGGGGTGGCTTGCTGTTGCCTGCCTCTGCGTCACGACCCTGGTCTTCCCTGGAGGTCTCCCATCCAAACACTAGCCAGGGCCAACCCTGCTTAGCTTCCGAGATCTGACGAGATCATGCTAGTCTAGGCGATCCATGTCAGGGCATCATATGAATTAAAGGTAAAGGTTTCCCTTGCTCGAAACCTAGTCGAACCAACTCTAGGGGGCGGTGCTCATCTCCGTTTCCAAGCTGAAGAGCCGGCGCTGTCCAAAGACGTTTCCGTGGTCATGTGGCTGACATGACTAAACGCCGAGGTGCAGGGAACGCTGTTACCTTCCCACCGACGCAGTGCCTGGCCTCCAGAACATCCTATCACTAACAGCCTCGCTCAGGTCTAGCAAACTGAAGGCTGTGGTTTTCTTTATTGAGTCAATCCATCTCATATTGGGCTTTCCCTTTTTCCTAGCATTGTTGTCTTTTCTGGTGAGCCACGTCTTCTCGTGGTGCGACTGCAGTACAATAGCTTCAGTCATTTTAGCTTCTAGAGAGAATTCAGGCTTGTGGGTTAAATTACCTTGCACTGATCTGGATGGCCCAGGCTAGCCTGATCTTGTCAGGTCTCGGAAGCTAAGCAGGGTCGGCCCTGGCCAGTACTTGGATGGGCAACCACTAAGGACAACAGAGGCTGCTATGCAGAGGAAGGCAATGGCAAGCCATCTCTTGCCTCGAAAAACATATAGAGTGACATAAATTGGCTGAGACTTGATGGTACTTCCCCACATGATTGGGGCTTACATACAATAAACAAAGAGTCCAAGCCTTAAGAACATAAGAACATAAGAGGGTCTTCTCCAGTGAGGGCTCCCTTCTCATTGGGTGGCCCAAGTATTTGAGCTTCAGTTTCATTATCTGGCCTTCCAGGGAACAGTCAGGGTTGATTTCTTTTAGGATGGACTGATTTGATCTTCTTGCAGTCCATATAGAGTGGCATAAATCGTCTGAGACTTGATGGTACTTCCCCACATGATTGGGGCTTACATCCAATAAACAAAGAGTCCAAGCCTTAGGTGGTAGAAAGTCACCTGCCTTCCGCTCCTAGCAAATACTACACAGTGTGGCTACTGTTGACCCGAACACCGAGCCAAAGTCTAGCCCAGACTTTGCCCAGTTCTGGGCTCGTGAGCTGAGACCAGGGGAAGGTGCCTTCCCTGGACACTCACCCCAAGCTTTTCTGGTGGGCTCGCGAGCCCTGGACCGAACCCGGATTTCCCGGACTTTGCCCATCCCTACTCCCAGGCAAGTGGATTTCAACCAGTGTCTCTTGTACTTTTTCCGTTGCCCATTCTTCTTTTTTTATAGAGATAGTAAGCGTCATCTTGTAGTGTTAGGCAAGACTCCATTGCTGAATCTGCCGTCTTCGCAACATGGGTTATATTCTGATTTAGTTCATTTATTTGGGCAGTAATCGGTTCTAAAAGTTCTGTCATTGTAAAGGTCTTATTTTTCTCTAGGGCCTGGATCGTTTTGTGGAATTCCTGACGCGAAACCGTCAGCCCTTCCTGGTTGTGCGTCCCTGAGTCCGCCGCCATTTTAGGAGCCGCTTCAGGAATTGTTGAAGTGGGCCCGTTTTTGGCGTTACAAGTAAAATAGGAAGTTACTGGCGTACTTACAGGGCTGGATTTCTTGCTTTTTGTTTTAGAGTTTTCCCCCATAACTTTTGGGTGTATCCGATTACGAAATATTGTTTCTGCTGGTATAAAGGGGGAAAATCATCGGGAGCTAACTGTTCAGGCGTCCATTGCCTTCCGCTCCGACGCCACGCCCCCCAGTGCCTCCTGTACTTCATCTACAAATCGTAGACTGTGGGAGTTTTCTGTCATGACCTGAAACCTCTTTCGCTTAGCGCTCTCTTCTGTTCTCCGTTCGGCTCTTCAATTCAATATCTAGCCAGGAAAAAATCCTGATGAATTTGGAAGCTTGCTCATTACTTTCCGACATTTTGGTGGGTCCTAACAAAAGGCACTGTGTGTGCATGTAAAGTGCCGTCAAGCCGCAGCTGACTTGCAGTGACTCCAGCAACGGGCCTTCAAGGCAAGTGAGAAGCAGAGTCGTTCCTCATCCAAGTAGCGACCCTGCTTAGTTCCCAAAATCTGATGAGATCAGGCTATATAATGCTTTTTTCCCTCCCAATAAAAAGTACTACAGTTGATTCCGGGTGATGTAGGCACATTGCTCCACATTGCTGTTGGGGCGGGATTTCCTTCCCCTGGACAATTGGCCAGAGGCAGGCAGGACCTGGGGATCCTCCGCCCACAACTGTGGACTGGCAACCCTACTTAGCAGCATATCGATTACCACTGAGTGTGCAGTTAGTGGGAAGTTGCATCCTGATGTGTGTACTGCTGTAGTTAACACAGTTGCAAGTACTTGTTGGTTGTATTCATGAGTTATGTTGTTTAGGTAAAGGTAAAGGTTCCCTTGTCGTTGCCCATTCTTCTTTTTTTATAGAGATGGTAAGCGTCATCTTGTAGTGTTAGGCAAGACTCCATTGCTGAATCTGCCGTCTTCGCAACATGGGTTATATTCTGATTTAGTTCATTTATTTGGGCAGTAATCGGTTCTAAAAGTTCTGTTATTGTAAAGGTCATATTTTTCTCTAGGGCCTGGATCGTTTTGTGGAATTCCTGACGCGAAATGGTCAGCCCTTCCTGGTTGTGCGTCACTGAGTCTGCCGCCATTTTAGGAGCCGCTTCGGGAATTGTTGAAGTGGGCCCGTTTTTGGCATTACGAGTAAAATAGGAAGTTACTGGCGTACTTACAGGGCTGGATTTCTTGCTTTTCGTTTTAGAGTTTCCCCCCATAACTTTTGGGTATATCCGATTACGAAATATTGTTTCTGCTGGTATAAAGGGGGGAAACCACCGGGAGCTAACTGTTCAGGCGT
>NW_015176467.1:78439-78886 GCF_001447785.1 Gekko japonicus | reverse complement strand
TGAGCCAACCCCCCCCCCCCCCCAGTGCCTCCTGTACTTCATCTACAAATCGTAGACTATGGGAGTTTTCTGTCATGACCTAAAACCTCTTTCGCTTAGCTCTCTCTTCTGTTCTCCATTCGTCTCTTTTATTCAGTATCTAGCCAGGAAAAAATTCTGATGCATTTGGAAGCTTGCTCATTACTTTCCGACATTTTGGTGGGTCCTAACAAAAGGCACTGTGTGTGCATGTAAAGTGCCGTCAAGCCGCAGCTGACTTGCAGTGACTCCAGCAACGGGCCTTCAAGGCAAGTGAGAAGCAGAGTCGTTCCTCATCCAAGTAGCGACCCTGCTTAGTTCCCAAGATCTGACGAGATCAGGCTATATCATGCTTCCTTCCCTCCCAATAAAAAGTACTACAGTTGATTCCGGGTGATGTAGGCACATTGCTCCACATTGCTGTTGGGG
>NW_015176467.1:75803-78276 GCF_001447785.1 Gekko japonicus | reverse complement strand
TGACTAAACACCAAGGCGCACGGAACGCTGTTTCCTTCCCACTGAAGTGGTACCTATTTATCTACTTGCAATTTCTTGCTTTCGAAAGGCTAGGTTGGCCGGAGCTGGAACTAGAGACGGGAGCTCACTCCGTCATGCGGCACCCGGTTCTCGAACTGCTGAACTACCGACCTTCCACAGCCTGCAGTTCAGCTTCTTAACCACTTTAAATCATCTTCGGTGTGCATGTAAAAATGCCATATGTGAAATGTTGGAGAATTTTGATTGAGTCTCTCAGCTGTGTATAAATATGCGGTATTGGACTGATCTCGTCAGATCTCGGAAGCTAAGCAGGGGTGGCCCTGGTCAGTATTTGGATGGGAAACCACCAAGGAATTCCAGGGTCACTATGCAGAGGCAAGCGATGGCAAACCACCTCTGTTCCTCTCTTGCCTTGAAAACTCTGTGGGATCACCATAAGTTGGCTGCAATTTGATGGCAAAATAAATAAATAAATAAAAATGGACTGGCTCTTTAGCTGACTGGGAAGGTTCCTGGAGACCCACTGGTAGTAGGGTTGCCATTCCTCAGTTGGGGGCGGGGGATTGCCTGGGTTTGCAGGCTCCTGCCTGCTGATGGCCAACTGAGCAGTGGGAAGACATTCCCCCCCCCCCCAACAGCAATGTAATGCGACGTGTCTACGTCACCTGGGGAGCTACAGTCTGGTTTTTGTGCATAACTCTATGGTTCGAGGGTCATTTTACCGGTGGCTCAAGTGGTTAAGACGCTGAACTGCAGGCTGTGGAAGGTCGGTAGTTCAGCAGTTCGAGACCTGGGTGCCGCATGATGGAGTGAGCTCCCATCTCTAGTTCCAGCTCCTGCCAACCTAGCCGTTCGAAAGCAAGAAATTGCAAGTAGATAAATAGGTACCACTTCAGTGGGAAGGTAACAGTGTTCTGTGCACCTTGGTGTTTAGTCATGCCGGCCACATGACCACGGAAACGTCTTCGGACAGCGCTGGCTCTTCGGCTTTGAAACGGAGATGAGCACCGCAACCCTAGAGTCGGACTCGACTGGTTTTCGAGCAAGGGAGACCTTTACCTTTACCTTTGGTCAAAAACCAAAGTGCCCCCCGATGTGCCTACATCACTTCTGGGTGACGTAGGCATGGTATGTGACATCACTTCCGGCAACGTTGCCAGGTTGGAGGTGACACTTTTGGCTCCTGGAACAACCCCCCCCCTCCACCCAATTGCCAGCATCTCGAACAGACCTGCCAACCCTAACTGGTAGCTAGGAGAAAGCTGAGGCAAGTGGACCCTGCAGTGCAGCACGGGAGAGGCCACTTGGCCCACCTTGCACGTGGGCTGCTTTAACATCCCAGTCTGTCCCTGGAGAGATGGTTTGGGTCTGCAGAGCTCGGGGTGGAGGGATAAGCTCTTTTCTCCTGTGCCTTGTCTCTGACCCAAGCGACCTTCCCTGGCTGGGTTTAGCCCCAGTAGGGAGAAAGAGACAGGTAGCCATATTGTAAATAGGACTTGTGGAATTATGGGACATTTATTAAAGACCTATAAAGAACATACAGAGATTGATAAAGATCTGGTGTTTCCCCAGTCTTAAGCCACTGATTTTAATGCAATAGAACGAGGCTGTGGAAACACAACAAAAAACTGTGGAATTTTTGCATTTAGCAGGTCGTGACAATGAGGCTCAGGAAGGATGTTGCAATTTTGTTAGTTTAAAAAGCACTATACAAATATTGAGGACATACACCTGACATTATGAAAGGTGAAGGGCTAGTGTCATCCTGCGTGAAGAGCCAGCCCAGGTGTCTGCAGTTTGTGGCTTCGGGTGTGTGTTTCTCCAGGCCAGGCTGTTCCAGATGGGGAAGCCAGCTGAGTATGCAAAACGATCAATATTCCTAAATTTCCCTGTATTCATGCTCTGATAAATGCTTGAGACACATGACTTATCCTGTCCTGTACCTTTTCATGACAGGACTCAAATTTCTTTCTGATGTCTGTATAGACAATATTGTAATACGTTTTTATCTCATCCTTCCTCTGAGGGGTTCAGAGTGGCATATGTATATATACACCTCCATTTAGTCCTCACAAGAACCCTGTGACGGAGGGGGGAAAAGGGACTGGCCCAAGGTCGCCCAGTGAGCATTATGGTTGAGTGCGGATTTCAACCTAGACTTCCAGCTTGGTGTCAGCTTGGTGTACTGGTTAAGTGTGCGGACTCTAATCTGGGAGAACCGGGTTTGATTCCTCACTCCTCCACTTGCAGCTGCTGGATGACCTTGGGCAAGCCGTAGTTCTGACAAGAGCTGTCCTTGAAGGAGCAGATCTTGAAAGAGCTCTTTCAGCCCCACCTACCTGACAGGGTGTCTGTTGTGGGGAGGGGAAGGAAAGGAGTTTGTAAGCTGCTCTGAGACTCCGAGTGAAGGGCGGGGTATAAATCTCCTCCTCCTCCTCCTCCTCCTCCTCCT
>NW_015176467.1:73362-75758 GCF_001447785.1 Gekko japonicus | reverse complement strand
TCTTCTTCTTCTTCTTCTTCTTCTTCTTCTTCTTCTTCTTCTTCTTCTTCTTCTTCTTCTTCTTCTTCTTCTTCTTCTTCTTCTTCTTCTTCTTCTTCTTCTAGCAGTGGACTCTATTCTGGATAACCAGGTTTGATTCCCTACTCCTCCTCCACATGAAGTCAGATGGATGATCTTGGGTCAGTCACAGTTCTCTCAGAGCTCACTCAGCCCCACCTACCTCACAGGGGGTGTCTGTTGTGGGGAGGGGAAGGGAAAGGAGTTTGTAAGCCGCTCCGAGACTCCTTTGGGTAGTGAAGTGTGGGGTATAAAACCAACTCTCCTTCTTCTTCCCAGGTCTTATTCTGAGGCTGTAAGCACTACACCGCACTGGTGCTCTGCGCTTGTGTATGCATATGTTAATGAGGTCAGTATTTTGTCACATGAGGAATGACTGCTCAGGGGTCATAACCGTGTCAGGTAATACTAGTGTATGCACGTGTGAGGGAAAAGGAGTTCCGTTGAAATTTTTGTAGGAATGCCTACAGAACTCCCCAGCCTGCTTTTCAACTATTGTCACCTCTGAGCTGTTTTAGATAGAAGTTTTGCCATGGGTAGAAGGAGACAAAGATTGCTGTGAGGAAGGTGACAAGCTAAATACAAATAAATTCCTTCTCAATTCTGTTAACTGGCAGCCAACCTTGGTCCACCGTAGCCCTTCCCGGATTGCACAACTTGCTGTTTCTGGGATGGGCAGGCAGACGTTCTCTGCATGTGATAGTGGGACAGAAGGTAATTATAGTTCTCATACACCAACCACTTTTCAGAAGCTTCTGTACAGTATTTCAGTTAATTGGATTGCAAAAAGTCATTTTGGGGTGGTGGTGTGTGAGTGCCTAATTTCTCTTCAGCCAGTCACCAAGAGATTCGCATTCATCTTCCTTTTCTCTCTCGCTCCGAACGAATTTGCTGTTGGTGCTTCAGGGTTAATACTGGGTATGGCTGCTGAGGTTTTTTTGGACTGAGTAACCAAAATGTAATTAATGGTTGTAGATGCTGCCTTTGTTTTTGTAGCAGATGGATCAAAACTTGAGTGTCTTTAAAACATCAATATTTTATAAAATTCTTCTTTTCCTGTTTCAAAAATCCTGCCAAATTGCACTTAAATGAAGTCTTCTAAGGAGAAGCATGTTTGAGTTCTTAACTATAAATATGTTTTTTGTGATTTTAAGAAGAATGAGGTATTTATAATGGATTGAGCTAGAACTTCTCTGCTCTGTTATCTTTATAATGCTTGCCATAAAGTGCTTCCAGGCGACGTCTTGACTTCTGTATTTTTTTTTTTATTATCCTCCTTCTTTGGGGCCTGGAACAGATTATTGTGGGCTATAACATTTTTAAACATTTAGGTATTCTGTTTGAAAGCTGAAGAAAGGATTGTAGAGTATTAATGTGAAAATAAACTGGTTCTTCCTGAAGAGATCTTATCATGTAATATTTTAGTTTCTTTCATTAAGAGAGCCGGCTGAGTACTTAAAATATGTATTCAAAGATAGTCGGGTGTATTGGTAACTTATTAAACCATTGAGAATCGTGTCGTTGAAGGACCGAACCCAAGTCTTGTAATATTACAGACCCAATCCTATGGATCACAGTTCCTACAAAAGTAAACGATTACAGTGTGGTTTAAACATGGCTGTGCTGGCATGGCCATACAGTTAATGTTCGGCTGGTGTTAGACGTCTGTCATCACGTATTGCGTAGTGGCATTATTTCTCTACTTGTTTGCTATATTTATATACCATTTTCCAACATAAATACTCTTAAAGTGTTTTACATAAGGCAAGTAAAACACTGTAAGGCTGCAGTCACAGACACTAAATAATCCACTTTCAATGTACTTTCTAACTGGATTTTGCTGGTTCACGCATTTCCACTTCCGCTCTGTCATTTTTGTCACTCATTTGTTCCTATTGCTTCAGGATCTCCCCACCCCCCCAAAAAAAAGTGTTTTGCTTTCTCTAGTAGTCCCAGAGGGAGCAAAACACATGTGGGAAAGGGAGGAGGGACACCCAAAGCAATAGGGGGAAATGAATAACAAAAGTGACAGTGCAAAAGTGGCATCCTCCAGTTTGGTGTAGTGGTTAAGTGCGCGGACACTACTCTGGGAAAACTGGGTTTGATTCCCCACTCCTCCACTTGCAGCTGCTGGATGACCTTGGGCAAGCCATAGTTCTGACAAGATCTGTCCTTGAAAGGGCAATCCTCGAGAGAGCTCTCTCAGCCCCACCTATCTTACGGGGTGTCTGCTGTGGGGAGGGGAAGGGAAAGGAAGTTTGTAAGCCGCTCCAAGATTCTGAGTGAAGGGCAGGGTATAAATCCAATCTCCTCCTCCTCCTCCTCCTCCTCCTCCTCCT
>NW_015176467.1:5287-73317 GCF_001447785.1 Gekko japonicus | reverse complement strand
CTTCTTCTTCTTCTTCTTCTTCTTCTTCTTCTTCTTCTTCTTCTTCTTCTTCTTCTTCTTCTTCTTCTTCTTCTTCTTCTTCTTCTTCTTCTGTTGGAAAGTGTATTGAAAGTGTATTGAAAGTGGTTTATTTGGTGTCTGTGACCGCAGCCTAAGCCAAGCCAGGGCCCTGTTGAATTGAGCTGGGTCGGGGTGAAGCTCGGGGAAGGGCTTTCTTCTGCCTTACATCCATCTGATGCTCTCAGTGAAGGCTGCTGGAAAGGGGAATTTGGGCAAGATACAATGGGGAGATTGCACTGGGCTCCTCGTTACCACCTTGAATGTCATGGCAGACCACTGTGAATCTTAGCTATATTTATATTTATTGCTCAGTTACTTATGGATCTTGACTCTAACCAGCTCTTCCTGGCAACTGACTCCCCACCCGCGTGTAATATTTGAGGAAATCTGCTTAAATGTGTGTGAAGAAGTGTACACACACCGTGTCTCTATTCTCGCATGCAGGCAGGGTTGAGCTTGTTTTTTCTTCAGGGTGCTGTTGGACTCCAATTTCATTCTTATGCCTCTTTGTTAACTCTTGCATTTACATGCTGATTTGCTGCCATCCATTGATCCTACCGGCCACCCATTCCAGTTTCAGCTCTCCATATGCAGCTGGGCTCTGAGTGGCCTCTCCTAACGGCTTACCCCGCACCCTCTTTTCCCCTGGAACTGGTTTTTGAGATCTTATTCTAGTTTTGTCTGAAAAAGTGTGTTTTGCACAGGAAAGCTTACACTTTGAATAAAACTTTGTTGGTCTCAAAGGTGCCACTTGACTCAAACGTTGTTCCGATGTGAATGTAGTATGTTGTCATGCTTATGTGCTCCCCAGTCACTTCCCCTCATGTGCAGAACATAGTTGAAAGTACGGCTTAAGGACCACTTGCTCCCATGTGAACCTACCCAACCAGTACAGTTATCTTCAGGAGCTCTTCTTTGGGTGCCTTCACCATCTAGGGCTAGATGGGGGGCAACCCAAGAAAGGGCTTTCTTGGTCTTGGCAGCAAAATAGTGGAACTCCCTCCCCAGGGAGATTCATCTGTCCCCCCCCCTTCATAGTCTTTGGCCAACAGGTGAACACATATCTGTTTTAGAACAAATTTTGAGTCCAGTGGTACCTTTAAGACCAACAAAGGTTTATTCAAGGTATGCGCTTTCATGTGCATGCACACTTTTTTAGATACAACAAAATGGAAGATAACAGTTGAAATATATACCCCGATGCCTCTACATCGTAAATCAGCATACAACTTAATGAAGAAGTTTTGACATATACATTTAATTAGGGGGGAAACACTGAGGCAATAAATATGTCAAAATATGAGATAGATGTGTAAAAGTATCCTTAATTGTCAAGGGTAATAAGCTGATTCTGTTGTTAAGCTGATTCTGTTTTCTCTCAAGCATGCCTGAGGCTACCCCCGTGAACTTACCTGTTTTGTTTGGCATTCCCTCACTGGCGCTTCTTTATGTTTACGTGTGTTGTTTAGTTGTTGTTTTAATTGTTTTTATATATAAAAAACTGGCTGTAATGATTTTTGTTGGTTCACTCTTTTGGGGACCGTAAGTTGGATAGAAAACATAAAAATGTTTTTTTAAAAAAATCAATAAAATACCCTGGTTGAATCAAACCTCCATTGGCCTGAGTGCAGAAGCTTGGCAACTTGAGGTTTGTTTTGTCCTCACAAATCAGAATCTAAACTATCGTTTAACCCCAGTTTACAACCCTGGTTTGTGTTTGAGGGGGGACTCAGATGTTTAGCAGAGCAATACAAACATTGAGGAATTTCACATTACCCTTTTGAAGCCGTTTTTGATCCGTCATGGAGTAAACCGGTATAGGGCAGCCATTTCACACATGGCTTTCCCCTTCCGGTAAAGAGCTGGATCTGAAGCGGTTTGCCATTTCAGACTGCACCACTTTTTCCCGCCGTTTTTCGCCCATGCGGGCGATCTCTGGCTTTTTTTAAACATTTGCTTTAGAACGCTATAGCGCTATAACACAACACCCTAGGCATTCCAGTGGGGTTCCTATAATGTTGTTGCGTTATAGCGCTATAAAGCGAACGTTCAAACCCCCCCCCCCCCCGAGAACGCCTGCGCGGGCGAAAAACGGTGGGGAAAAGGGCATCAGAACCGGGAGAGGAAACTGAAGACTACTTGGAAGCGGTTGACAGGTAAAACGCTTCAGCCCTGTTTCCTAAACGGGACAGAAGCGTTTGTGTGTGAAATTACAAATATATTCCGGTAGGGAACCGGTTCTAAAACGGTTCTGTCTGAAATGACAGACCAGAAACCGTTTGGGAACCGTTCCTCTTCCGGATTATATCGTCTGTCTGAAAGTCTCCACTGTCAACTGGGTGAGCTACATTAAGAAACGCATTCTAAAAAAACAGTTCAATAGTTGTACTCTTTGTGTTGCAGGAAGGGAGTCCCCCGTGCAATAATAAGCTGCATTAATGTCTATCATGGGCAAACACAGGTTTGTTGTGACATCTGAATGTCTTCCTATATCTTCCTAAAATTACTAAACAGAAGAGTGCGACTGAGAACTCGTTAACTTGCCATCCTACAGGCATTTCCTCCACCGTGGACTAGTCAATGTTGGTGTAAACCTACACCTTTGACGCACAGTAGGAAAGTAGTTGACAGTCAGAGCAGCAGGATAGATTTCACTTCTTTGTATCATGCAAAATTATGGGCCCCCTTGTTCTCTGAGATGTAAAAGTTAGCCATCCCCATCCACAAAGGGAGGGCCTAACCGGGCCCATAGCTACAGTGCGGCCTTTCAGGGCCCAGCCCCCTGATTTACTGCCAAGGCCCCCAGTCTTATACACTGGAAATCTTGTTGGTCTTTAATCTTGCTTTCCTACTGCAGACCGTCGTGGCTACTCACCTAAAACACATTTCCTGTACTTTCCCTTTTCCTTTATTCATATAATGGTTCTATTGACTGAGGTTATACTAGAAAAACATCATTGTCTTACTATATTTTCTTATCAATTCAGAGAGTAGCTTGGCAACTGCAGTGCAGTAGGCCAAATTGCAAGGTGTGCATGGCTTGGTGCCTTACTAGGGTTGCCAGCCCTGGGTTGGGAAATGCCTGGGGATTTTGGGGGTGGAGCCTAGGGAGGGACCTCATCAGAGTCGACCCTCCAAAGCAATCATTTTCTCCGGGGGGTCTTGGTCAATTGGAGATCAGAAGAAGAAGAGGAAGAGGAGGAGGAGGAGGTGGTGGTGGTGGTTGGATTTATACCCCAACCTTCACTCGGAGTCTCAGAGCAGCTTACAATCTCCTTCCCTTCCTTTCCCCACAACAGACAGCCTGTGAGTTAGGTGAGACTGAAGGAGCTCTGATAGAACTACTCTTGAGATAACAGCTCTGAGAGAACTGTGGCTTGCCCAGGGTCACCCAGCCAGCTGCATGTGGAGGAGTGGTGAATCAAACCCGGTTCTCCCAAATTAGAGTCCACGCACTTAACCACTACACCAAACTGTAATAGTGGGAGATCCTCGATATTGGCAACTCTATGCCATACTGTCCACGTGTGTGCACAGTTAAATGAATGTGTGCTGCGGAGGCAGCCACTCTCCACTCAAAGATTTAATCTCTAGGGATTCTGAAGGGAGAGAGAGATGATTGCCGAGAAGTGATAATGCTATGTTAATTCATAGCAAATAAATCGAGCAAGGCATCTGAAAAAGGGCAAAATGGGGGGAATGGTTTATCAGGGTGAAGCAGTAGAAAACAGGCCAAAAGGGACAAGCTGGAGCACACAGAATAAAAGTTTAGAGATAAGCTCAAAATATCTTTGACATTGACTTGTACTGACAGTTCGGAAAACCTTGTCCTTTGCAGCGTTCAGATTATTTAACATCGCCTTGCGGTTTTAATTTAGATTGACAATAGCCAGGGATTTCCACGTTTAGTTAACACTTGCCGTGTATATATACAGTGGTATTATGTTGTGAGTTACTCTTCTCTTCAGTTTTTTATCCTGTTCCTTTGGGAGGGGCGTATGAATATTCATCTCTTCCTGGCCTTGCTACATTCCTTTTATCGTCGTATGGCATTGTTGAGACTGAGAACAAACTTATTCCTCCTTTTACCAAGAGCAAGAAATGATTGATCCCGGTCCAGTTTGCATATTCTAGAAAGGCCGGTTGTCTCATTTCTTTCTTGATCCAGACTGAAGCTCTCTGTGCCAAATGGAACACATTAGGTCCCGACAACTGGCTTGAATTACGTTATATGTTTCTCTTCTTTTGTCAATCAGACGATTTATACAGTTAATTTACACTGAAAGTGCTTAACTTGAAACGTAACAATTTGGGGGAGCAACTGAGGTACTGCTCGCTCCTGTTTTATGTTGGTGTAAACCAAGCTGAGCAAGTGAAGTTATTTGACATGAGCATAACTGAAGTTGGCTTGGTAATGGTGTTTAGCAAAAAGATAACAGAATTTGAGTATCGGTCTCTGCAGCAGCAGGATACTAGCCTCAAAAAGGACAATGAAACTGCAGATACCGAATTATGAACTTCTGGTGTCATGTGCATTTTCAGTTACATAAGAACATAAGAGAAGCCAATGTTGGATCAAGTCAATGACCCATCCAGTCCAACACTCTGGGTCACACAGTGGCCAGAAATTCCAGTGCCATCAGGAGGTCCACCAGTGGGGCCAGGACACTAGGAGCCCTCCCGCTGTTGCCCCCCCCAAGCACCAAGAATACAGAGCATCCCTTGCTCCAGACTGAGAGTTCCTACGTATACCTTGTGGTTAATAGCCACTGATGGACCTCTGCTCCATATGTTCTTTTGCAATCTACAGAAAAAATTGTATCTTATCCTGGAAAAATACAAATATATAATTAATTCTTAGCTTTTGCGATCTGATGAGATCGGGCTATCCTTTAGAACATTAGGATATTAAATCATTTAAAAAGAAACATAGAACCATAGAGTTGGAAGGGGCCATAAATACCATCTAGTCCAGGGGTATCAAACTCATTTGTTGTGAGGGCCGGATCTGACATAAATGAGACCTTGTTGGGCCGGTCCGTGTGTGTCATAAAATGTAATGCCAGGTAGCGGAGATATAAACTTTATAAAGGACACAAACACAAAGGGGTTTTTTCCACTTAAAATTAAAACATGTTTAAAACATTAGCACTCTTGCAATATTTTGTTTATTTAACAGTGTCTGATAACCGACACCCCTTGCTCTGAATTATTGCATCAAAATGTCTGTGCTGTTGCTATCTTGAGTATGCTGTAACCTACGATGACGCAGCAGCAGCAGAACTGGAAGAAGAAGCAGAAGACAGCCAGTTCCACTGTGGACCTGATAGAAGCCCTGGGGGGGGGGGGGGCTGATTTGGCCCCCGGGCCACATGTTTGACAACCCTGATCTCAGGGCTCTTTTTATAGCAGGAACTCCTTTGTATATTAGGTGACACACCCCTAATGTAGCCAATCCTCCAAGAGCTTACAGAGCTCTTCTTACAGGAGTGACTGTAAGCTGCCCAATGCAGGGCCAGCCTAAAGCATAACTCATATTTATACAAAAATATGATTGAGCTGGTGGTTATGAGGAATAAAGCTAAAATATGAAAGAAGGATGTTGCAATGGGTATACAAAAAGAATTAGGAATTGATAGTTTTATTTAAAGAAACGGAGTCTTCAGTATGAATTAGTTAGGGTAGGGGACTCTTTTGTATTACAAGGGATGTAAAATACCTGGAAACTTTGATGCCTGGGGGAGAGTATAGTCTTGCCTGGAAATAGTCATAATCATGTAAGTAGGCACTTCCAGATTCATTCAGACCCACCTGAACAGGTTGCCGAACTCTTGGCTCTGTACTCGCAGCCAGCGAGCTGAAAATGAGCCAAACCGGCAGGTGTTCAAGCATAACTACTAACTGCCCTAATTCTCTCTCTACTAACCTCTAAACATATTTGTGACTCTCAGTGGTAAAAACACGTTCCGTTTCAAGCTGTGCTTGAAAAAGGTGAAAGGTACCTGATACTCCTAACAGCATACTATAATCACCAATTTTGAAGATTTGAAAATCTCCATGAGACCCTTCCATATATTCTGAGATATAAACTTCTAGAAGAAAGTTTTGGAGTAGATTCAAATGATTTTTTTTTAATAAGAAGAAGGAGTTGGTTTTTATACCCCACTTTTCTCTACTCTAATGAAGTCTCAAAGCAGCTTACAATCGCCTTTCCCTTCCTGTCCCAACAACAGGCCCCTTGGGAGGTGGGTGGGGCTGCGGGAGTTCTGAGAGAACGGTGACTGGCCCAAGGTCACCCAGCAAGCTTCATGAGAAGAAGAAGAGTCGTTTTTTTTAATAACCCAGTTTTCCCTACCCTTCCTGCCAACCTAGCAGTTCAAAAGCATGAAATTGCAAGTAGATAAATAGGTACTGCTTTGGTGGGAAGGTTCCGTGCACCTTGGCATTTAGTCATGCTACCCACATGACCATGGAAATGTCTTCGGACAGTGCTGGGTCTTCAGCTTGGAAATGGAGATGAGCACCGCCCCCTAGAGTCGGATACAACTGGCTTTCAAGCAAAGAAAACCTTTACCTTTACTTTCTCTACCCTAAGAAGTATCAAAGCAGCTTCAAATCACCTTCCCTTCCTCTCCTCGCAGCAGGTACCTTGTGAGGTAGGTGGGGCTGAGAGACTTCTGAGAGAACCGTGACTGGCCCAAGGGCACCCAGCAGGTTCCATGTGGAGGAAGAGTGGGGAATCCAACCCGGTTCTCCAGATCAGAGTCTGCCACTCTTAACCATTACATCATACTGGCTCTCCATATAGTAGTTATTTGGCCAAAATAGTAGCACTGCAGGAAATCTTAAATTTCTCAGGATTCGGGCATTTGTTAACATAAGGTCAGGCTTCAAATTTTTAAGTAGGAAGTCTCCATTAGTCAAAGTCAAGAATTTAGATGGGGGGGAAATGGCAGAAGATTCAGCTATGATTCCTCATTTATTAAAAGCTTAAGCATCGACCTGTATTGCAAAAGAGGAAACAGTGGCTGTGGTTATGCGTTGTGGTTTTGATTCCATCCCTGCCAGCATGTGTGTCACGCCGAGCTGGCAAAGTAACGTGGGGAAAGCAGAGGAGAGATTGAAAGGCAAGTTAATTTAAAGGTAATGTTAAAATGCCAGCAATAGTGATTGATTTTGCCTTCTGAATACATTATTGGAGGAAAGTGGTATAGCTGAAGAAGATTTAGTCTGTGCATCAGGTCACAGCTGCTTGTAGTCCCTCAGGTTTTTTTGGGGGGAGGTATTTTGTGCGTGTGTGCGTGTGTGCATGTGCTGGCATGCTTGGAAGTCATGGCAACTTCTGGCGACCCCTACTGGGGGCTTGGACGTTTTGCAGAGAGGTGGCTTGATAGCCTGCCTTTGCATCCCGAGCCCTGGCCTTGCCCGGGTCCAATTACTTGCCAGGGTCAGCCCTGCTTATCTTCTAAGATCTGACGAGATTGGGCTTGCCTGGGCTATCCAGGTCAGGGCGTAGTCCCTCAGTTGGATGTGTAGAACTCTGGTTTAACTCACTCGTAAGCTTGGTCCTTGACCGCTGTGGATTGTGCTGCATACAGCAAAACGGAGACTGAGTCCATGTGACTGAAGAGTCAGGGACTTTTTTTTAGGGTATGAAGAACATCCTTAGAGCAAAGCTCACAGCTTTTGTTTTAAGCAAAAGCAGCCAAGTTAATTCCAACTGTGAACAATAATCCCAGAGACCATATGGAGTAAGGGCATTTTTGTGCCCTGCCTACATTTTCAATCAAGAGAAATTAGAAAGGATTTGGTGTCGCAAAACCATATTTTGCGTAGAAGAAGAGCTAATGGATTCACCTGATAACACAGTTCCAGAGGGCAGCCATGTCGGTCTGCAGTAGAAGACCTAGATTCGAGTCCAGTAGCGCCTTAGAGACCAACGAGATTTTCGGGGTATAAAATGTTGAAAGTCAAAGCTCCGTTTGTCAGGTATCTGACAGGTCGACCCCTTTGTTTGAAGCATATGTTGGCAGGGAGGGGAGTCTGAGGGCTGTGCCCTGGGTAGGACCCAGAGTTCTCTTAGAATCAAAGCTCATCTCCAGTCTACCGAGTTCCGTTCTCCTGGAGAAGCTGGATGCTTTGGACGGTGGACTCTGTGGCATTGTACCCCACTGATGTCCTTGTCTTCCCAGGCTCTGCCCCCAAATCTCCAGGAGTTCCCCAACGTGGAACTGGTAACCCTACCCTCCACCCCCAGGGGGAACATACGAGAAGCCAACGATGGATCAGGCCAATGGCCCATCCAGTCCAACACTCTGTCACACAGTGGCCAAAAATACCAGGTGCCATCAGGAGGTCCACCAGTGGGGCCAGGATACTAGAAGCCCCCCACTGTTGCCCCCCCCCAGCACCAAGAATACAATGCATCACTGCCCCAGACCGAGAGTTCCTATTTATAACTTGTGGCTAATAGCCACTGGTGGACCTCTGCTCCATATGTTTATCCAATTCCCTCTTGAAGCCTCCATGCTTGTAGCCGCCGCCACCTCCTGTGGCAATGTGTTAATCACTCTTTGGGTGAAGAAGTACTTCCTTTTATCTGTTCTAACTCAACTGCTGAGCAATTTCATGGGGTGCCCACGAGTTTTTGTATTGTGGGACCTGGCAACTCTAGCCGTGGGGTGCAACGCCATAGAGTTCTTCCTCCAAAGCAGAAACTGGAAAACTGTCAGGCTCGGGCATTTGACCAACTGTACCTGTTGTGTTCCTGCCATGATGATTGCTGTAACCTTTTCCTTCCCTCTTCCCGCCCCGTCCTATGGCTATGTGCTTATCGCTTACCCTTGCCTGCCATCGCATTCCTGAGGGGGGGGGAGTGAGTGTCTGTAGTAGGAAGGCTAGCTTCAGTAAATCTTCCATGCCACCCCAAGAGGCACTTTTCACACAGGAAGTGTCCTCGGAGAAGAGTCTGTGTTTGGCTAGTTATAGACCGTATATCTCTCATGGTCTTTGTAGTAAAGCTGACATGTGCGAATGGAATGTGGGATTGTAACTATCTGTGCCTTTCCCGCCTTGGCACCCCAGTTCTGACAAAGAGTTCAAACCCTGAGCATCCCATATCTTATAAAACCTTTCACTGAAAAGGTGTGTGTGGAGAGTGATTTGACGGAGAACCTGACGAACCTGACAGAGAGAAGCCCCCATATGACCAGTTGCCTATTCCTAATTAGACTGTCGGTGTCTGGATGTCTGGGCTTTCATTCTTTTATTTCCCTACCATGCTTTATGTTTGGGGAAGCAGTTGGCACAGCTGGAAAAATGATATTCCCCCTTTGTAATAATCACTGTATGTTGGTGCGTAGCTGCCCAAGCCATACTTTTGTATAACGGAACAGCGGGAGGGTATGGAAATACAATGTATTGTAGAAAGCGTGCTTCGTGTTTCATATCACAGATGCCGAGGAAGGGCTTTCTTTGCCTCTAGAAGAGTTCCATCTGGAAGCTCTTTAGCGCTAAAAAGACAATAACACAAACATTTTGATTAAATGTAAGAAACTTTAAATGCTGGCACATTGGTTTGTATACAGAAGAGAAAAACAACCATTCTACAAAGTACTGTGATGAGAGTGTGGAAGTAACTACTCTAAGTACATTCAGAAGCGGTGATGATCTCTTAAGTCATTCATTCCATTTCAGCGGCTAAGATTGGATTCCCAGAGACTCTGACCTGAAATGCACTTTTCCCCAGTTGCTTTTTGCTGTCAATGCCTGGCCATAATCAGTGTTCTTCAAACAGTGCTTATCTGATCACACTTTCTCTTCTAGGCAGGCTTCCAGTATTCATTTGCAGTCACCATAATCTTCATAGAATAGGACATTCTGCATTTTAGTAATTTTTTTTTAGGCACTGTTGTGACTTTATTCTGACCAATAGTTCTGGTCAGCGTTTAGGCCCCATTATCTTTCCCTTTTAACAGCCTAGATTCATATGTGACCCTTAAACAAATAGTTTAGGTTTCTATTTCTCCCTGTTTAGATTTGAAGAGCTTCTTCGAGATGTCCCTAGAGAAAAAGTTTAGAGCCGGATAATAAAACTCAAATGAATTGGAGGACCATTTAGTAGATTATCAGTTTTTTTATGCCAGTTGGGGAGAGAGAGGAGGAGTGGAGTAGTTTAATTTAATAGTAGCAATCACCAGCCAATTGCAGTATATTACTACGACAATTTTCTCTCTCATCATTCTTTTGCCAGCACCAGTTCTGCTCTTAACAGCCAACTGCATAGGCCTCAGTATGTGTGTGTTTGTTAAGTGCCGTCAAATAGCTTCTAATTTATTTGACCCGATAAATTAATGTCCTTAAAAATGTGCTATCCTTGACAATCTTGCTGAGATCTTGCAAACTGAAGGTCATGGCTTTCCTTTATTGAGTGAATCCATCTCATGTTGGGTCTTCCTATTTCCTTCTGCTTTCAACCTTTCCTAGCAGCACACCCCGGTAACTGCCAAGCCATCATCTAATCCACTTCCCACAGGCTGCTACTAGGGTTGCCAAGTCACCCCGAGGGGCGGGGAAACCCCCGCCCGCCGGCTGAGATTGGGCCGGTGGGAGGACCCCACCCCCAAAGCGTGTGATGTGCTCGGCGTGTGTAATGTGCCCGGAAGGCACGTTGTGGGGGGATGCTCTATTATCCAAGGGAAAACTCTATGGTTTTCCCTCAGGTGATTGTGGCCCCGCCCCCAACGTGCACAATGTGATTGCAGACACGTCACACACGCCAAAGCACGTCATGTGTTTTGGGGGCGGGGGCTGCAACATCAGGGGCGACACTCTGTTTTTTGGGCAAAACTCTATGGTAAAATCTATGCCCCAAAACCAGAGTGTTGCCATGCAAAGTTCCCAACACGGTGAAGTCACTTCTGGGTGATGTCATCACATCAGGGACGTTGCTTTTTGTGGGTGGGGTTTCCCCAGCTGGCCAGCAGCAGGCAGAAACCCCCAAACCTGGGGGATTCGCTGCCCAGACCTGGGGAATGGCAAGCCTACTGCTACCTGCCCTGGCATCTAAGGCTTCCGTGGTGGCCATAGGCCACAAAGCCTCACGCCACAACTTCTGCCTTGGCAAAAAAATTCCAGCAGATTGGACATTCCGTGTTCTGCTCTGCTCTTGTGCACTGCATTCCTCCCTCTTGCATACACTCTTCCACCCCTTGGCACTTGTGCCGCTAATTTAAAGGGAATACAGGGAAAGGCTTGTGTAACATTATCGGTAAAATATGGACTTGGGCTCCCTTTTTTTTTACAGCAAGGTGACTGTGCCCTTCTGTAGAGCTGTTACGATTGCCACCACACATAATAATCTTCAGCACTTGAAGAAAGTATTAACAGTTCTGCTTAGGGTTGAGGGGAAAGGTAGAAAGCTACTGGAATCCTAAGGATGCCAGCCTCCAGGTGAGACCTGGGGACCACCCAGAATTACAATTTATCTCCATACAGAGATCATTTCTCCTGGAGAAAATGGATGCTTTGGAGGAAGAACTCTATGGCGTTGTACCCCACTGAGGTCCCTGTCCTCTGCAGGCTCTACCCCCAAATCTCCAGGAATTTCCTAACCTGGAGCTGGCATCTCTATGAATCCCCATTGTGGGAGCTGATGGACTATAATTTCATGATTGATATATTGTGTATGGGTTTTTTTTTAATTGAATCTGTAATGCAATTATTCTTTTGATTCACTTGCACTACATAGTCAAATCCTGCTTCTTTATGGAATATTCCCGCCCTTTCTTTTAATGACCCTTGGTAACACCAACTAATGTTTTCAAAATAATTGCCTTTCAGGTTTTCCTTGGGGGATGCTCGCAGGCCTCTCCATGATTCCGCAGTGCTGGTAGAAGACATTGTCCACACTCAGCTGATTAATTTGGTAAGAATTTATTTATTTATTTATTTCATTGTTTATTATTTATATCTCGCCCTTCCAGATATCTGGCTCAAGGCGGCTAACAACATTAAAATAGCATAAACAACCAAGTTAAAACAATTAATAACTACCATACCACTTAAAACAACACCAGTTGCAATTAACCCAACAGAAAGGGTGGTAATCCAAATCCCATCCAACGATAGGGGTAGCGTCCAGCGGAATCTCATGCCTGAGGGTGTTCTAAAATTTCAGACCAGACGATGTTCCAGGGCACACTCATCAGTGGCGGCTCCTAATCAAAAGCCTGGTGGAAGAGCTCCGTTTTACAGGCCCTGTGGAACTGTAAAAGGTCCCGCAGGGCCCTGATGTTCTCCGGGAGCTCATTCCACCAGGTTGGGGCCGCCACTGAGAAAGCTCTGGTTCTGGTGACATTCAGCCTAGCTTCTTTCGGACCAGGGAGGGTCAGGCGATGTTGCGACCCTGACCACAGTGCTCGCTGGGGCACATATGGGGAGAGGCGGTCCCTCAAGTAGGCAGGCCCCTGACCATGTAGGGCTTTAAAGGTGAAAATGTTCACCAAAATAGAAGTCCTAGAATTTCATTCCAAGACCAGCTGGCAGCACGGTGGGGCAGGTTGACGCCACACTCAAAAGGGGAGCTGGTAAAGGCACGTATTGCGGGTGCAGGAATGAGGTAGGGCAGGGTGCTGGTCTTTGCTGTCATGACAAAATAACAAAAAAGAAGGCGACAGAAACTGGTTTTGGAAAGACTTGTCAAATGTCCAGAACAGCAGAGTAGGCCTTCTTAGCATCTTTAGTACGGGGAGAACTAGTTCATTTTGTTTGCTTTGGGTACTGAATGCCAAAACGATGCTACGTTGGATTGTTGATGTTGGCATCATAAGGTTCTGCTGTTCTTTGTGCATAAGGCCTCCGTTGAAGCCCAGATAAATTTTAGAAAGATTTGTGAGGTCTAATACTTTGGCCACCCAATGAGAAGGGAGCCCTCACTGGAGAAGACCCTGATGCTGGGAAAGATCGAAGGTCAAAGAAGACGGGGACAGCAAAGGATGAGATGGTTAGACAGTGTCATAGATGCAACGAACATGAAATTGAGCAAACCTCAGAGGACGGCGGAAGACAGGAGGGCCTGGCGAGATCTTGTCCATGGGGTTGCGAAGAGTCGGACTCAACTGTGCGGCTGAACAACAACAACAACAAAAAAGACTCCTTCCTTCAACTTCATGAAGCGCGTCTATATATATTCTGGTGGAGATAGTACGAGTTAGGTCTTTAGAAAACGTGCATCGTTGAATCATATTCAGTATTAGAAGGGATAGCTATGGCTTCCTGAATAACTCAAGCAGATTTCGACAACATACGTATCTCGCATATACTGGCGCCCTTAATACAAAGAGAGTATTTTGGGCCCCCAGTCTCAAAGCCAGCTGTCACTCACCCACATCCCTCACTGCTGGTCTGATAGATCCAGATGGTCAGCCGTGTTTGGTCTGAAGCAGTAGAACAAATCTAGAGTCCAGGGGCACCTTTAATCCCAACAAAGGTTTATTCAAGGGAGGAGCTTTCTTGTGCAAGGCACACTTTTCCAAATACACTGGAATGGTAGATGAGGTTCTAAACTTAGAGGCAGGGATTTAAACGACGAATTAACATGTAACATGATGATGTTTAAGTTATGCAAAGTGAAAAACTAAATAACAAGTTCAGCTTATAAGGTCAACAGATTTAAGCAATAAATATATCAAAATAGATAAATGTCTTAAGGTTTTATTTTATAATTGCGGGAAATAACTGAATCTTAATTCTCTCCTCTCAGGCGTGGAGGGCACTTAATAGCATATTTTGAGCTGGGTGTAATGTTGTCAGCGGACATCCCAATATTCCTTGCATTCCGTATTCTAATATACTATTCTGAAAAAGAAATACACTAAAATACAGAGGATTTATAGTCCTTCTTGCTGAGAATGCATATGTGAGGACTGAATGAGTTAGCATATGTAATGGGATAAAAATCCAATATCCCTGTTGAGTCCTGGGGAGGTTTTTGTTCCAAGTGTTGTAATAACTTGTAATTCAGCAATTTCCCTTTCCATTCTGTTCCTGAAGTTCCTTTGTAATAAAACAGCCACTTTGAGGTCATCCATTGAACGTCCTGGAAGGTTAAAGTGCTCTGATAGTTCTCCCCTGCTGGTATGTTAGTGTTTCAGGTGCTTAGTACAAACAGTTTCCGTAAAGTGCCTGACAATGTCTGAAGGACCATCTCTCTTGGTATGAGTGTGTGCACCAACTTAGATCTTCACAAGAGTTCCCTTCTGACCAATGCTCCCGCTAAACTCTGGAGTCCTCTGAGCAAAAATTCTATTACATTAAAGTTGTGAGCAAGCGATTTGGCTGCTGCATAAAGTAGTTTGCTCTGGAGCCATCCCTTCCTGAGTTAAGACAAAAATGTGTGAGCTGGAGGCTAAAAAATGGTGAGCCAGCTCACTAACTCAGCTTAGAGGGAACACTGCTTCTGACCATCCCCTCCATGAGGTTTGTCACGTTTTTGGCTATGGCTGCAATCATCTTGGAATGGCATTTTTAAAGAAGCCAGGAGGAATGCCCACCTTGGACTCCCATCGGTAGAAAACAGGGCTATTTTTGGGCAGGAACGCACAGGAACGGAGTTCCGGCTGGCTCCCGAGTTGGCCACGCCCAGCAGGAACTCATTAGCATAATAGCCCACACCCAACAGCAGAAACTCATTAGGATTGGCTACATTAGGGGTGTGTGGCCTAACATGCAAAGGCGTTCCTGCTACAAAAAAGCCCTGGGTTTTGACAGCAAACAAGGTAAACAGAATAACAAGCAAAAGGTGGGTGTGGCTGGATGACCACACTTCTGGTAACATGGGGGTGCGGCCTAATATGCTAATGAGCTGTGCTGTCAGGGGGGTGGCCCAATATGCTAATGAGTTTCTGCTGTTGGGTGTGGCCTATTATGCTAATGAGTTCCTGCTGGGCTTTTTCTACAAAAAGAGCCCTGGAAAAGTATTTTCCCCCCCCCCATCAATTCACAGCTGATTTACAGTAACCCCACAGGGTTCTCAAGGCAAGAGATTTCATAGGTGGCTCGGCCACTGCCTTTCCTCTGTGCGATGACTATGGTTTTCCTTCAGGGTCTTCCATCTAAATACTAACCAGGGCCGACCCCGCTTGGCTTCTGAAATCTGATGAGCTCAGGCTAGCCTGGGCGACCCAGGTCAGGAGAAAGAAGGGTGGAGTATAAAAATTAATCTACTTCAGGTTTCAGAACTACTTGGAATACCTTCCAGTTAATATTACCCTGTAAAGTGTAAAAATAGATGGGTTGGATCCTATAGATGCGTGAGTGGAAAAAACTTGCGCAAGAGGATGTTCCTCTCCTCCCCCGTGCATCTTGTTTTCCTTCTGGTCTTTCTCATTTTCCCATAATCTCAGTGCCGAGATTAATTTCTGTGAGCAATAGATTGGGTTAGATCCCACTGAAACAAAAGTGGTTGGACAGGAAAGTTCGTTTTGTGGGTTGTTTTTTTTAAAGCTGCTACCGGTTGCATATACGTAGGTTCCATCGAACTGATTTTTACATCAATATACTATACAAAGTCAAAAGGACTCTTTTTGGGGGGCAGGGGTGCATCTGGAAGTCATGGTTGGGGCCTGGACGTTTCAGAGAGGTGGCTTACTATTGCCTGCCTCTGCGTCCCAGCCCTGGTATTCTTTGGAGGTCTCCCTTCCAAGTACTTGCCAGGGTCAGCCCTGCTTAGCTTCCGAGATATGGCGAGATCAGGCTTGCCTGCGCTATCCAGCTCAAAGCAAGTCAAAAGGGCTCTTGACAGGGCTATGGATTCGTTTGAACTTCCTTAACCCACTCATGCTTGGCCAGGTACAGTGGCCTGGCCTTTATCTGGTATGGATTACCCCTCCTCCATTTGCCCCCCCCTCTATATGTGCATACTACTTGAGTGGCCCTGGACAGGAATAAGATTATAAAACTGTTCCTAGGCTTCCCATCCCAGGTAATGTCAAGACCTGTTACAACACACCATTGTCTGGCTCAGTGCCCACATTGTTCTGTTTTCGGAGATTATGCATGGCGACCATATTTAGGGGGGCCACGGTGGCTCAGAGGTTAAGACGCTGAGCTGCTGACCGGAAGGTCTGTAGTTCGGCAGTTCGAGACCTGAATACCGCCGCGTGACCGAGTGAGCTCCCATTTCTGGCCCCGGCTCCTGCCACCCTAGCAGTTCGAAAGCAAGAAATTGCAAGTAGATAAATAGGTACCGCTTCGGTGGGAAGGTAACAGCGTTCCGTGTCCCACAGCGTCTAGTCATGCCAGCCACATGACCACGGAAATGTCTTTGGACAGCGCTGGCTAAACGGAGATGAGCACCGCCCCCTAGAGTCGGATCCGACTGGCTTTCGAGCAAGGGAAACCTTTACCTTTACCTTACCATATTTAGAAGGGCATTTGAGAATGGGTGAAGCTCTACGTAGTGTTGTCCGCTGCTTGTCACGTGGGAGTAAACTGGCCCACTGCTGGTGTGCCTTGTTGTTGTTTTTTTGTAAGCTGCCTTGAGCCATTACTGATATTGGGAAAGGCAGGATGTAAGTATTCCAATAAGCAAAATAAATCTCCTTGGGGAAATGACGTGTGTCAGCGAACACGGCATGCGAATATTACAATATTTCAGGCATTGGGGTGGGAGGGAGCAAGAAAGACAGGCTGGCAAGGTGGAAGGAGAGAGAGCTGCCACCCGAGAACCAGCAGCAGCAACCAGGCAAAGCAGTTGCGAGAGGGGACTGGGGGGCACACTGATGAGGTCTGGCAATTACAAGACCATTTAAGACTCTGGGGTGGGAAGTAACTTTCCCTCCAATCATTTCCCACTTTTATTCATATTTGCCAGTCCTATGTTTCCCCATTACTAGTGCTGATTTTGGTGACGATAATTAGAATTAGCAAGCTACGTATTTGAAAGCATCCTGAGGACATATTTGTTTTAGTTCTGCTTTAAATCGAGTAGTTTTTAATGAAACGGAATAAAATGAGAGCAAACAATAAATCACATTTTGTAGAATTGTAAAGGTAATTAAATGCCCAAGGCCAACACAATTTTATATATCTTATTACTAAGAGCAAAGTATTCCGAAGTCCTGTGTCCTTGGGCTCTGCAGACAGTTTAAATATCCAGCAGGTTTTTCTTAAATGGCTTTAAACGAATGTTTTTTCAGAGTGTCTCTAGTCAAGGTTCCTGCAGACTGTTTGCATTGTTCATGGTATATATTATATTATATCCCCGGATTTTTGAGATCCCCTATTACTTGGAATTGTTTGTCAGAGCAAACTGATTATGTCAGAATCTGGGTTATCTCCGGTTATATTTCTGGAGAGCAGACATTAAAAAACAGGAAAAAAATTAAATAACATTTTTAAATTCTCCTAAAAGAAGCTTTTTTAAAAGTAGGGGTTTGAGGGGTTGTCGTGTTTATATTGTACAATACCACTCCTGTGCATCATAGACAGAATAACAAAATCTAACTTTCTGAATAACTTTTCCCTTTAGAGCCTCAAACATATTCTTATTTTTCCCCCCTGCAGGAGTACAACAGTACTAACAACTACTACTAACTACTAATAATGAATTCTCCTTTTTCTTCTTGCCATCCCTAGAGCAGAACACTATCCAGAGTGATATTCAGAGGTCATTTTGGGGGGGAACGCGGGGGAACGCAGTTCCCCCAGGTGAGGTGTAGCAGGCGGGGCACATGATGAAGCCCCGCCCCCTGCTTCTGGCCGCCCCGCTTCCAGCCCTCATTCAGCCAGGAGGAGGCAGGAGAAGAGGGAGGGTAAGTTGCTTCCTCCCCGCCTCTCCCCACCCCTGCGTGCCTGGGGCCAGGGAGGGCCTTGGCGGGGCTTCCTCGCACTTCCGCCGGCCTTGCAGGTCCACCACCGGGACCCTGATGTCAGGGGGTGTGGCATATGCTAATGAGTTATGCTAATGAGTTCCCCTAGCTCTTTTTCTACGAAATGACCCCTGGTGATATTAACACATATTTCTCAGATGAAACAAATAAGGGACAGATTAGAAAATAAATAGAATAAATGGGAGAAGAACGCTTTCCAACATTAGATGACACATCAAAAATATTTTGAATTTAAGTCATTTGACCTGGTCTTTCAGTACCAATACAGGAAGTGATGTTTAGAAAACAAGTGACTGAACGATCTAGAGGGAAATATGATAAATATGGATGGGAGAATGGGGGTATTTGATTGCACTGCTGTGGAGATGAAACAAAAATATAAAGTTGTAATCACTAGAACATAAACATTAGATAGAGCTTTTAGATTATTAAAGAATGATTGAAAGGTGAAGAGATGGGACAATTAACTGATTGTGTAGAAGCAGTTGATAATCGATCTAGAAAGAACAATATTAGATAAGAGGGTTAAAGGAGGGATTGGAGGGATGGACAATTTTAATTGAGACCTTTTTGTGTAATTCAAAGAGCAGGGTTGTACAGAGACATTCTGGTGAAATTTTGAAGCAGTACCTCTTGGAATGCAGTGTTTGAGGCCTCTGGGTGTGGCACACAATTGGATTGTACCCACATATGGCTTTAGAAGGTCAAAAGAAAATTATCTTGTCTGACTTCCCCCCATTGCCTGTAATTTTTTCCCCATGGTAAATATTGAACAAATGGGATGCCCTTTTAAACTATTTACATATGCAAAGGGAAAATGGTCTACATTTGTGCCCCCTGAGATGCTTAGAAATTTTCATCCTTGTTTAAACTCAGATGAAGAGATGGAAGCAAAAAATTTAAGTGATGTAGAGGAAGAAAGAGAATCTTTGTCTCAGGTGGTGAATACCCCCAGGGAGACATCATCCACTGACAGAAGGTCTTATTTTATGCTTACATATAGTTTAACAGGACCAGAGGTACTTTTAATATTAATATAGCTATCCTTTCTCTTTATTGCAATGATGTACAAACTTAAATGTGTAACAACACAGACTGATTCGATAGCCGATTTAAAAGATGAGAATTAAAGAACTCACAAAGATTACTCAGGAGATATTTTGTTTGTTCCAGAAGCTCATATTATACAGAAATGTGAGCATTTCTGAACACCCTCTTCAAAGGGAAACATCATCATCATCATCATCATCATCTTGATTCTATAAAAGCAACAACCAGCTCTAACACCCATGATAGCTCCTCCTGTTGTTTTTCTGTAAATGTTGAAAAGTGCACTAGGAAGTACTCATGAGTTCATTGTCGATAGCATCGAAAATTGCTGAGCACTCCAGGAGTGTTAACACAGTCATGGTCACATTCTCTCAGCAAGAGTAATCACCTAGAGCAGCCAAGGGATCCATCTGAAAGCCAGACTGGAAATGGTTCTAGATAATCCATATAATCGAGGAGTGTTTGGTCACTGCCCACACAACAAACTTCATAAAAAACGGGAGCTTGGAGGCCACTCAAAACTTCACCAGTTCAAAAGTACTACTTTAATATGACCTTACCATTTCAGGCCGAATAACATAATACCTTCCCTATAGGCAATGCTGAGAATCAGGGGTGGGTGGGGTTTTTAGCTGGGAGTAAGGGAGAAGGAGGTAGGCATGGGACCTTCGCGTACCTCCTTCTCCCTTACTCCCAGCAGCTAAACCCCCCACCCCCCCCCGATTCTCATCATTGCCTCATCAGCGAGCCCCGCAAGCACCCCACCACCGGCATCCCCATCTCTGTCGCTGCGCCTGGGGCCCTTTTGCATGTGGGAAGGGGGCGGGCAGGCTCTGGAGGCTCCATGCTCCCTTCCGGGCAGTCAACTGAGTGCTACTCAGGAGCTGGCATGGGTGCACGGCGGCCGGTGCAGAGCAGCATGCGCGCTGCCGCCACACTACCACCGTGGCGAAATGAGCAGCGGGCGGCTTTGGGCAGGGTGGGGGCTTTTGGTGGGGGTGGCGGCAGGGGAATTGGTGCCCTGCTAGTATCTCTGCCCTAGGCGAGATACTAGCAGGCCTAGTGATAGGGCCGGCCCTGAGGGTACGTATTTTATCCCGCCAGGTCTTTGATGCTACAGTGGCTTCCTCATCCAGCACTGGATCCTAGATGTTGAATATTTTCATGCGGATTGCATTAGAAAGGAGCAAGCTAAGGTTTGAGAGGATAACTACCATGGCTCTAGGAAGACAGCAAAAGAAGGGATGCCCACTCTTCCCTTCCCTTCCTGACTTGGGACTTTTCACTCTTCCAGTGGTGTAGCTCCCACTCTCCTCATGCCGTTCACAGATTTTTTATGAATTAAACAGCTTTTTTGTCTTAAGGGGGTTTTGCACTTTGTTTTTTCTTCCTGCATCCACTACTGGTTCTGTTTCAGCATCGAGATTTTATAATTTCTCGGTCTGTGTCAGTCAGTCAGTTCAGTTTATTTCGGTGCATAACCAGCACAAATCAGTTATAAACATAGTTGGATACCATACTCTAGGTACACAGCCATTACATTGGAAATAATTAGATAAAAACTTTAAAATACAAGTACTTTTTAAGAAGACAGAACGTTTAGACTTTCAAAAATTAAGAACTTCAAAAGGCTCAGTAATCATCTATATCATTCTTTAACATGTTCTTTGCGGATTTTATAGGCTGCGGCTAAGAATCTGGCGCAGGCAAGCGTAACCTGAGGGCTGGAAGCCAGCAAGAGCATATTACTTAATTCAAAATCCGGGAGACCTGAAAATCTCTCCAGTATAGGTTGGATGTACTCAGTACGTATTACTTGATTTGTGCCTATAGTCTAACAAAGTATGCTCAGTGGTTTCTACTATGCCAGTGCCACAGTGGTCTCAGTCTGTATTTAAATTAGGCGCGTTGAAGACTGATACATTTTCTTTCTTTAATGGTTGCATTTTCATGAGGGAAGAAAACGGAACAAGTAGTAGAGAAAATCAACATAGCCATGTAAAAATCTAAAAGTAAAACAGGAAGAAATGATCAAATCTTTACAAATCCCCCCCCTGAAATAATCTGTTTTTGCTCTCATATTGTGCCATTATGTATAGTGAATTTGTCGTTGCATCCACAATCCTAAATATGGCTTTGAAATTTATTTCAAGGAACTCATGGCTGTTGATTTCCTATATGTGAAATATAAACCTGATCCCTGAAATCTCTAAAGTTTCAAAACTTTAATGCAAGTCAGATCTATGTAAAATAGTAATGCGGGGTTTCCTGCTGCATGTCCCTTTTTTAATTTTTAAACCTTCCGTGTGTTAAAGTCCTGGTCAGAAAATAATCAGTGTCAAGCAGTACATGGAAAATCCTGTTCCGCCCTGTCTTTAGAAAGTTACTTGTAGCTGTCACTTACTGCCAATCCAGTACCAGGAAAAGTCCTTGTTTTATGAGATTGTTTAAAGAAGTAATAAAGCTTCCTGTGCCGGACATTAATTAGTGAGGTTATCAAAATAGGACAAACTAATACATTCTGTGATTGTATAAAATAAAGGAAGTGGCGATCCCATAGGGATCTAATGAATCACAGGATGGAAGCAATCCTCTGGCTAACTAAACATTCAGGCTTAGCACAAAGTCACAGAGTGCATATACAATTCGGCAAACCAGAACATACTTTTGTATTTACGTTTACTGATAACCCCATCTGGGGAAATCCTTGTAGTCTTCATTCCAGCCATACTACAGATTCGGTTAAACAGCCTATCTGCAAATGTGGCAAACTCAAGGAAGACCTGTCTTGGTGCAGAACAAATTTGGGAGAAACTAAAATCCTACACAAAGGCCCGTTACGTTGCACAGTTTACTGCAAAGAATCCGAGCAGTCAAGGCTTTAAACTTGGAATTCACTGCCACAGGAAGTGGTGGCGGCTACAAGCATGGACGGCTTCAAAAGGGAATTAGATAAGCATATGGAGCAGAGGTCCATCAGTGGCTATTAGCCACAAGGTATAGATAGGGACTCTGGGGCAAGTGATGCTCTGTCTTCTTGGTGCTAGGGGGGGGTCAACAGTGGGAGGGCTTCTAATGTCCTAGCCCCACTGGTGGACCTCCTGGTGGCACCTGGTATTTCTGGCCACTGTGTGACACAGAGTGTTGGACTGGATGGGCCTTTGGCCTGATCCAACATTGGCATCTCTTATGTTCTTATGTTCTTATGACTTTGGATTCTGTACCTGCCGTACGCACCAGTCTTTTTTCTCCAGTGCATTTATTCTGGAGCCACAACCAAAAAGGTTTGACTGCTCGGATTCTCTGCCGCCAGTTGTGTGTGCAGCCCATCTGGGGGCTGATGGCTCCCCACCGGTACAACTCCGCACTTCCTCCTCCCACTGTCTGGTTTAAACTGGGCAGCAGGAGAAGGCAGCCCAGCCAGGAGTCGTTTTTTTTAAAAAAAACACAGCGATCTGAGACTAGTGATAGTCTCATATCTCTAGACTCATGCTGCCTGTAATTTTTTTAAAAAAAATAGAAAACAACGAGGGACACACGGATGAATGGCGGAAGGTACAGAGTGGGTGGAATGACCTGGATGTGGGAGTGGCCTATGAGGGTTGGGGGGACATCTGAAGGGACCTGTATGCTTTTGAATTACCTTCGGCTCGGAAGAGAAGCAAAGGAAAAACTGTCACAGAAGCACTCTCAGAAAACCCGGGGAAACAGCAAACGAGGGAAGGAAAACAATGCAGAATGAAAAAGAAAACCTGACCGACATGCACAGTGAAGGCAAGGCAAAACACCTGTGCGTAATAGGCCAAAGTCCAGTTAAGAATGGTCAGGATATCAGAATAGAGGTGGGCATGATGCTTCCCTAAGACATGAGGGTTGGGTGGGTCCCAAGAACTGCAGCCAGAACTCGTCTTGTGGAACAGATCTTTCCTGCCTCTCCCTTTTCCTGGTGCACCCCTGGAAAGCTGCAGTCGACTATCATGGGCTCCTTGAAAATTCTCTGGCATATTGCGTGGGGAGGTGTAGCTATGGGGGAAGCTGCAACAATCACACCTCACCCCTTGAGTAGAAGAGCCCGACAGTCATGCAAGAGAAGAGTGTGTGGGTATGTGTGGATCCAACTTGGGATCTCCTCCTGCTTATATTGAAGAACGGACATCGTAGAAATAGTTCACTTACATTAGACTTGTTCATTGACTTATTTTCAGACTTTGCTGAAAGAATCAAATTGCGTAATTTTGCATGTCATTCAAAACAGCGCTTGAGAGCATGGATGTTGTTGAGTAGGCATCTCATTATTTTGGTGCATCATTCAGTTGCCTTTGGATGCTTTCCATGGCAAGGATCCAAGGTACCAAAGAGAGCTCCTTATGGCCACAGCCCCTTGTGGACCCTCAAAAGCCCCGCCCCCCTCCACGATTGCGGAACCCTTGATAGTGGTGCTTCATGAGGGCTTGCTAGCAAAAGGGAAAAATGACAATCCCCTCATGTGCGTGTGGAAATGGTTTCTGTGCCTGGGCTTAGCTGGGTACAAGCCAATGGGTCCTGATTTTGGTAAGCTGGTAACTTGTACGGTAGGTTATGGAGTGGGAGGGGGCAGCGTCACACAGGGCTTGCAGTTTTACCTTGAAAGGACCATCTTGCACCATTTGTCCCTGTGCACCAAATATGGTCATCAGGCAGCCATCTTTTGTCTATCCCCCTTACTTAGGGTGGCCTGTCTGGTGTCAACCAGAGCCCGGGGCCTTTTCCATAGTGGCTCCAGCTCTGTCGGATGGGCTCCCTGAAGAGGTGAGAGGGGGCCCCTCCTTGGAGATCTTCAAGAGGCACTGCAAGGCCTGCCTGTTTGCCAGGGGTTTTTTTTGGGGGGGGGGAGTTGAAATGGCAGGCATCTTTTAAGGGAGTGGAAGGGGAAAGAGATTTAGGGTTTGCTGTTTTATTGTTGGAGGAGAGTTTTACAGATCTCGTGGACCTCCAAAAAAGACAAACAAGTGGATTCTAGATCAAATCAAATCTGAACTCTCCCTAGAACCTAAAATGACCAAACTGAGGCTATTGTGCTGTGGAAGACAAGAGTCACTGGAAGAGGAGGAGAAGGAGGAGAAGAAGAAGAGGAGGAGGAGGAGGAGGAGATTTGATTTATCCCCCGCCCTTCACTACCCAAAGGAGTCTCAGAGCGGCTTACAAACTCCTTTCCCTTCCCCTCCCCACAACAGACACCCTGTGAGGTAGGTGGGGCTGAGAGAGCTCTTGACAGAAACTGCTCTTTTTCAAGGACAGCTGTGCCAAGACTATGGCTTGCCCAAGGTCATCCAGCAGGTGGAAGTGGAGGAGTGGGGAATCAAGCCCGGTTCTCCCAGTTTAGAGTCCGCGCACTTAACCACTACACCAAAGTGGCCAATAAGGCTACACCAGTATAGCAAACTGGCCAATAAGGCTAGGAAAAGTTGAAGAGGAAGACCCAACCTGAGACGGACTCTACAAAGGAAGCCGTGGCCGTCAGTTTGCGAGACCCAAGCAAGGCCGTCAATGATAGGACGTTTTGGAGGACGATCATTCATAGGGGCACCAGAAGTTGGAAGCGACTCGATGGCACATCACACACACACACACACACATTTTATTTTTCGTTTTAAGATGAAAAATGTTTTGAACTATTACTGTTAGCTGCCTTGAACCTTGAGGAAAGGCGGGATATAAATGCTCTAATAAATAACGAATAAAACTCCTGCAGAGGAACAAGCTGAACTGAAAGCCGATCCAAGTCCCAACTTTCAAAAATCTTTTCCCTTTTTTTTTTTAAAAAAGAAAGGAATGTAATCCATAAAGATGATTCCGTGTGGCCAAGTCAGGTATGCTGCGTCAGCACATCGGCCACTTGCGATCCTCGTGGGGACCTCGGCAACCCAATGGACTAGCGGGATCAGCACCAATAGCACGTTCCAAATCGGCAACAGTAGCCTTAAATCCCTGAGCCAGATGGTTCTTCCCAGGAGTATTCTCCACCTCCCCTTCCCCGTTCCTGTGTAATGTTGTAGTTGCTAAGGGCAGGTGCCATTTGCGTGCTGCCTTGACAGGTATTGACATGTTAAATTAATGCCCAATGTTGTCAGGTACTTTGGATGCATTTTCGAAACCACTTCAGGAGCATTTAAGAGAGAGAAGTCATTGTTGCTTCTAATAGTCAACTTATCTGATTTCAACTGAACCTGATGGGTTGGGAATCAGTTTTTCTAAGGAAGATTGGCTTGTTAACAGCGTTATGCAGTTACAAGCGAATGTGGTCACAGCTGGTTCTGGTTTTCTAGCTTATCCACCTGATTGGAAACAACAGGTTTTTTGATATTTTTCCATTTCTTAGACTGACACCTAGTGTTCACTGTTTCTGCACTTTTCTAATACTTAATTTCGCGATTAATGAGTTGCTGGCAAAGATAACACAACACCTTTCTTACAACAATACCTGTGCACGTTTTTAAAATAAATGACCCTAAAACATGGCATGCATAGACCTCTTGTGGTTTAAAAAATTGTGTGCTCTTTTAAAAAGTCTACTATTCTGATTAAGAAAGCTTTTGAGAAGAACAGTTTGGGAATAAAGTAATAATTCTGTGGATAAGCCGCCTATGCTTGAAAATTCCTCCTCTGTGTTCGTGAAGTTACAAGCGTGACACAGTCAGGAGGGCCTGTGGCTCTGTGGTAGAGCATCTGCTTTGCATGCAGAGAGCCAGTTTGGTGTAGTGGTTAAGAGTCTGGACTCTAATCTAGAAGAACCGGCTTTGATTCCCCATTCCTCCACATGAAGCCAGCTGGGGGACCTTGGGTCATCCATAGTTCTCTCAGAGCTGTTCTTGGAAGAGCAGTTCTCTCAGAGCTCTCTCAGCTCCACCTACCTCACAGGGTGTTTGTTGTGAGGCGGGGAAGGGAAAGGGATTATAAGCCGCTCTGAGACTCCTTCAGGTAGTGAAGGGTGCAGTATAAATCCAATCTCCTCCTCCTCCTCCTTCGCAAGGTCCTAGGTTCAATCCCCAGTATCTCCAGTTAAAAGGACAAGGTCATAGATGATGTGAAAGACCTCTGCCTAAAACCCTGGGGAGCCACTGCCAGTCCGAGTAGACAATACTGTCCTTGATGGGTCAACGGTCTGAATCAATATAAGGCAGCTTCATGTATTCATGCGCAGGGATTTTGGCACTGTGATAGTCACTGACTGTATACAAGGTAATCAAGTCACAAGGTTCCACACGATGCTGTGCAAACTGCCCACTGAGTTTGTGGTGGTATCGAAGTAATTACTTCACTAAGAAATTTGGTACTACATAATTATTCTCCTGCCAACCTAGCAGTTCGAAAGCAAGAAATTGCAAGTAGATAAATAGGGACCACTTCGGTGGGAAGGTAACAGCTTTCCGTGCGCCTTGGTGTTTAGTCATGCCGGCCACATGACCACGGAAATGTCTTCGGACAGCGCTGGCTTCTTCGGCTTTGAAACGGAGATGAGCACCACAACCCTAGAGTCGGATTCGACTGGCTTTCGAGCAAGGGAACCTTGACCTTTAATTATTCATGTCTGTACACTTGCCCCTTTGCTCTGACGCTCTGCCTTTTTGCAGCCTCCCATGTGGACGAATTATCCGAAAGCGGGAGCATGGCAATCATCTACCACCTGAAACGTGAAAGAATTAAAACTAAACAGTCAGGATCATAATGCTGTTGAGAGAATCTTTGACACAACTAAGCTTAGAGTGCAACGAGCAATTCCACTAGCATGATTTAAGAGGGAAAGATCACTGAAAGAAGCAATTAACCGTGCAGTAGTCTATGAAGAGTTACACCCTCCCTTGTCATCAGTGGGCTCGGGAGGGTTTAGTATTGCATAGCAAAATAGTAAAGGAATTGAATTTTTCTTCATTGGAGAAAAGTCTACAGTGGATGGTGGTCTTTGTTTGGGAAGAAAGTGTAGTAGAGAAGTCTGTCTGCTTGTTGTATGAAGAACAGATGTAGCAAACCATTGACTCACGATTCTAATATTGTTTTTACCTTATTAATTATTTGGAGGAAGTCACTATAACCCAAAGCACCTCTAAGCAAGACTTCAAATCTCTTAATGCATCTAAAGGAGGACTTTGAATCTATTAATCTATCTGCTCCAGGTTGCAAAACTGTTGAGAATACCTTCCAGTCAATGTGCTTGAGAGTAAAAATCAATGAGTTGGATTCTACAGATGTGTGATGGAAGGATCTCATGCATCTGGATCTTCCCCTCCCCCCATGTGCCCTATGAACCCTCTGAGGTTGAGGGATTTCTGCTTGTGCAAGGCTGAAGGGGGCTGATTCGTGCTGATTTCCCCTCTCTTCCCCGAGGCATTCCCATGTTTCATTTGTTTATGAGGCTATCCCAGCCCCGAGCATAGGGGAAGTGCTCCGTAAGATCCGTAAGCTCTAACCCTATATGTTGCTCGTGGAGGATAATCTCAGTTGTTCCATGAGGGAGGGAAGAAAAGAGAAAGCACAGAAGGAACCCAAAATGCTGACTGAGATGAGTCAACGATTGAAGAAGTGTATTGTCACTAAGGTTTCCTGTGCCATGTGGGAAGGACTGTTGGTAGGACTGGATTCCTTTTAGCTTCCCTAACTCACCCATACTTGGACAGCTGTGTGCAGGATCATAACTTGTATGTTCTCGAATGTGAATGAGACTGCTGAATTACTCCTTGGAAGACATGCCCAGGCCTCCCATCCCAGAAAATGGTAGGACCAGGGGCGTAGCCAGGATTTTTAAAGTCAGAGACATTTAAAAAGGGGGGGCATGGGGCAGGTGGGGAGGGAGCCTCAATCGCTGCCTCTCCTGCTGCAGGGGCAGGGGAGGGGTGGGACTCCAGCAGGCGGGCTCAGTGAAGGTGATGGCGTGGCGCGACCATGCACTTCGGCACCAAAGAAATAAGGATGTTTCAGAGGGCCTGGGGGCTGGATGGGAAGTCAGGGGGTCGGGCCCCGAGAGGCCCCATTCTTTGGTTTCGTGCGTGCTCAGTATTGTGAAGGATCAGCATTGTAAGGCGAGAGCGTGGGGTTTTTTTGCATGCTCTGGAACATTCTACCGTCCAGTACTGAACAACTGCATTGAGGTCGGGCCACTTAAAAAATAAATAAATTCAGATCTCTGACTCCAAAATTGCATCTGCGAAACTGCCATTGCTCTCAGAATATTTTACTCATGGGCTCGATAAAATGCTGAACCAGAAACGGCTTTAAAATAACTGCCTGCCGCAGCAAAATTTAGCCGGCTTTTGCACCTGGACCTCTTGGTGGGGGAGGGGGAAGGTTGCCTCTCAGCTCAACGAACTCCCTTTCACTTGTGACATGTCAAGTTCAATGCGACGTCTTTCTTCTGTTGCATGGCGGGCTCTAACTGGAACCGACGACTAAGGTAAACGAGCAGCCCGTCAATTTATAAATGCCGAGGATGCAATAAAATCTGATACCCACAAAAGTTTTTCTTAACAGCCAAGAGAGATTAGCCAAGTTATTTGAAATGTTATCCCAATTTCTTCTTTGAAAAAAGATGATCACTTGACCATTCAGCCAAATCAACTGCTAAAATTAAGGGGACACAATTAAACCAATATATACGTGGGAGCACAGGCTATATTCTAAGACTTCTCCTGGAAGACCTTTCATTATTTATTAGCTTTAATATTTTTCTTCCTTTCACTATAAAAGAAAATTACTACACTTTCAGACTGTCAAATAAAATTCTTATTGGCTGAGACATAGACCATCGAGATAAAACAGCTTAGCTCTGTTCCTTGCTTAAATTTTCCTTTTTCTTTTTGGCCATATGATTTAGGACATTGTGGAATCGTAAGCAAAACTGCTGACAGTAAGAAACAAAGGTGTACTTTTGCTTTTCCGTCTTCGACGTGGGATGGGTAGCAGCAACTCCCCAAAGTTGATTCAAAGTGGGGTAGTGGTTTTACAGTGTCAGACTAGAATCCAGGAGATGCGGGTTCAAATCCCTGCTCTTTCATGGAAGCTTGCTGGCTGACCTTGGGATACACTGAGCCTAATCTACGTCACAGAGTTGTGGTGAGAATAAAAACAGATAGAGGAGAACAATTTAAGCTGCTTTGAGGGGAAAGTTGGGGAATAAATGAAAACAGGTTGTGTGAAAAGCAGACATAATGTAAAGTAAAATGAAGGAAAAGTTTAATTTTTGGAGAAGGCCCTGAGGCTGGGAAAGACTGAGGGGAAAAGAAGAAGAAGGGACAACAAAGGATGAGATGGTTAAGACAGTGTTATTGATGCAGTGGGTGTGGGGTTGAGCAAACTCTGGAGGACGGCGGAGGACAGGAGGGCCTGGCGTGATGTGGTCCATGGGGTCGCGAAGAGTTGGACTCGACTCTGCAACTGAGCAACAACAACGCCAGCATAAGAAAGTTAAAGCAAGACTGAGGGTCGACTTCTGTTATGCGATGGCTCACAATAAATAAAGGCCAAAGCAGCCTGGCCCCAGCACAAATAAGTATGAGATTTTGTGTTTTATAGATATTCAGTAATATAATGCATGCATGTAAAGATACACTTGGGATAGAGATATTCCATGTTAAGAATCTTCCGGTTTCGGTTTTCCTTTCTCGCACTTTGGTGGCTACATCCTTCATTGTTGCTACCTTCCTTCTCTCCTTCCCACCCAGCAGCCAACCTACCTTTATCTGCCCCACTCTCTTAAGCACCTCTCCCCCAGAGCCTCTGCCTAGGAAAATCAGGCCTACTTGCATGATTAGGGACCGTCAAGGAGTTGCTGCCAGCAGACCAGATGATACTGGTGAAAGGCATACTGAACTGCTAGAAAGGCAAACCATGAATAGTCAGACCCTGTGAACCTTCTGTTTCAGAGAGGGTATGATCCCATATAGGTCTGGCCAGTATTTCTAGGTTATAGTAAGGTAGAAAGCTGTTACTGAGTGTAGATCAGAATGATCTAGTGTATAAGTCATGGCTGTCATGCTGAGTGGTTAAATGATCTTACATCCAGGTGTTAAACTACCAGGTGATACTCTTTGTACATAGTTAATTAGTCTGCCCTGTTAGTGATTGGATGGGATCTGTATATATACTGTAAGCTTGATAAGCTGGGTTGGGAGACTTGGCTCTCTCCAACTGAGGTATGTTATGCTGTGCAACAGTCTGTATATTCTCTGTGTAAATAGTCACAATTATCTCGCTAGTAAACTTTCTGCACCTTTCACTACCAGTTGGTCTCCGGCTTCCTTATTTTCCACACCCAATATTTTCCTCCCCCACATTATCAAAAGTGCAGAAAAGGGCAACTAGAATGTTAAAAGGGTTGGAACACTTTCCCTATGAAGAAAGGTTAAAACGCTCGGAGCTCTTTAGCTTGGAGAAACAACGGCTGAGGGGTGACATTATCGAGGTTTATAAGATTATGCATGGGATAGAGCAGGTAGAGAAAGAAGTCCTTTTCTCCCTTTCTCACAGAACAAGAACTCGTGGGCACTCCATGAAATTGCTGAGCAGTCGGGTTAGAACAAATAAAAGGAAGTTCTTCTTCACCCAAAGAGTGGTTAACACTTGGAATTCACTGCCACAGGAGGTGGTGGTGGCTACAAGCATGGGCGGTGTCAAGAGGGAATTGGATAAACATATGGAGAAGAGGTCCATCAGCAACTATTAGCCACAAGGTATAGATAGGAACTCTCAGTCTGGGGCAAGGGATGCTCTGTATTCTTGGTGCTTTGGGGGGGGGGGGCAACAGTGGGAGGGCTTCTAGTGTCCTGGCCCCACCTGTGGACCTTCTGGTGGCCCCTGGTGTTTTTGGCCACTGTGTGACAGAGTGTTGGACTGGATGGGCCATTGGCCTGATCCAACATTGGCTCCTCTTATGTTCTTAAGATGTTGATCAAGCTGCAGAGACAGGTCTTAGAAAGACTGGGTGGTGCTCCCTTCTGTCTCCAGTCAGAGGGCTGGCAGTCAGGGCCCACAATGACGTCCTGCTCCCAAAATCTTGCCTAAAAGCCGAATAGATCCAGAAAAACATGTTTGATATTTGGGAAGATCCACAAGATGTTTTTGGCCGGTCGTGCAGCAAAAATGCTAAAGACACCTCTAATGTCGAAACTTTTATGTTCTAGAGTAATAAAGACATCATTATGAATTTAATATTTGCCATTGCAAACAAACCCCTTAAATCTTGGTCCGAGTTTAGCCCCTTTGCCCTACGCACGGGGAGTTCTCTGCATCATTTCCACATAGGCCGGAATTGAAGGCCTGTAGTGTTACCCGAAATAAGCAAGCATCGCCTTTGCCAAGGTGCTTGTTTCACAGTATATTCTTTATGATATTGGGCATGATGTTCAATGAGAGCATCCCATCTGGATGCTATTACCTGAAGGATGTGCAGCTTGTATGTGTCTTCTGGAGGTTAGCTTCTAATGTTAAACAAAGGAAGCTGATTAAAGCCAGCTGTAAAACATTTTCATAGTTCATATTTTTACAGTGGGTATTGAGTTACCTTGCACATGACTGCGTGTCTGAACTAAAAACGAAGTAGATCTTTTCCCCGTTATTAAAATTAGTATAATATTGATAGGTGTGTTTTGTTTTTTAAAAAGTTGTACTAAATGTAGCCCGTTCCTAACTTGGCGAAGGAACTGTGTGCTGCTGACCTCACTATGGATTTTACACACCACTGAGAAATGATTGTTCATCCATCAATGCAAAGCCTGCAGTAAGCACTTTTTAGGTGCCACCACGAATGTGGTGTAGCATGTTAGAGCAGAGGTGTCGAACTCATTTGTTATAAGGGCTGGATCTGACATTGATGTCACTTTGTCGGGCCGGGCCACGTGTGCAATAAAATGTAACACAAGGTTCTGGAGATATAAGCTTTATTAATTTCAGATGCCGAATGGCAGTAGCAGGCATGATTGGATTAGGTGTGATATGCAGAGTGGTGGAGATATCAGTATTGTTGTAATGTGCAGAGGCATGGTATCAGCATTGATAATGAGACAGGAAACCTAGGTCTCAGTTTGGTACAGGAGGATTCAGTCCAGGAGGATGCAAAGAATAAATGGAAATAAGTCTGAAGAAGTGAGCAGTGACTCACAAAAGCACATACCCTACCACAATTTTGTTAGTCTTCAAAGGTGCTACTGGACTCTTTCTACTTCTGTTAGAAACTACAACATTCAAAAACCAGTGGGGGAACATTTTAACCTTCCAGAGCATTCAGTTGCTGATTTAAGAGTAGCAGTTCTCTTACAAAGGAATTTCAAAGGGAGATTAGAAAGAGAGACTGCTGAATTCCAACTGATCATGAAGCTCAAGACTATGCAGACTACTCGACTGGATTGAGACCTAGGTTTCCTCTCTCATTACCAATGCCTGCTATTGTCTTCTGGCGTCTGAAATAACTTCACTCTCCAAGATATAAGGACAGATGGACTCACATTCCAGCTGTATCTGAAGAAGTGAGTAGTGATTCATGAAAGCTCATGCCGTGCCACAAATTTTGTTAGTCATTAAGGTGCTGCTGTGCTCTTGCTCCCTTTTACTAATAAGGAATGCAAGCTGTGCTGTTAGGTTTCTCCCCTCCCCCCAAATCTGTTAGAAATGGAAAGGGGGATCTCTCCAAGTTCCACGGGACACCCCCCCCCATATACCTGAAATAAAACATTTTTGGTCTTAAAGACAGGACTGTCTCTCTCTCTCATACCTGGAATAAAACATTTTTGGTCTTAGACAGGACACTCTCTTATCTCCCTTATAAATAAAAGCCGAATGGTGGTGGCACTTCTCTAGAACATTCCACATGCTCCAAAATCAGTTCGCTCTCTGATCTGTCATTCAGAGGGTCTCCCTATCCACTGGCTGCTTGGCCTGAGTCCTGCCTCCAACATTCTAAACATTTTGCTGTTCCTCTCCCCCCCCTAGCCAGTCAGAACACAGAGGTTATTTGCATATGCAGCCTCATTGGCCTTTGCCTCGGAACACAGAGGTTGTTTGCATATGCGACTTGATTGGCTTTTGCGTCTAACATTCTAAACAGTTTGCTGTTCTGAGGTAAAATGTGTCCAATCTCCAGGTGAGGGCTGGAGATCACTCAGAATTACAACTGCTTTCCAGATGGCAGAGATCAGTTCCCCTGGAGAAAATGGTGGGCTCTGTATCCTTATATGCTGCTGAGGTGGCCCTCATATGACAGCCAATGTGACGTAGCAGTCAGGGCTTCAGAGCACGGGAGAGGCTGCAGGTGTGTGGGGGGTGGAAAGCTGAAGAGTGAGGGGGAAATAAAGGTAGGTTGATGATTGGGCTGGGAAGGAGCTAGGGTTGCCAACTCCAGGTGGGAAATTCCTGGAGATGTGAGGGATGGAGCCTGGAGAGGGTGAGGTTTCAGGAGGCATGGGACCTCGGACAGGTACAAAGCCATAGATTCCACCCTCCAAACCAACTATTCCCTTCTGGGGAACCATCGTTGCCTATCTCCAGGTGAGGGTTGGAGATCACTCAAAATTACAACTGTTCTTTAGGTAGCAGAGATCAGTTCCTCTGGAGAAAATGGTGGACTTAGTGTCATTATACCCTGTTGAGGTCGCCACAGCAAATTGACACTGAGGCCGTTGTATTTATTTCCACAACGGGCCTTTTTCCTAGTACCTGTAATAAAACTTTTTTTGGTCTTAAGCACAGGGCTCTCTCTCTTATACCTGGAATAAAATGTTTTTTTGTCTTAAATGCAGGATGCGCTCTCTCTCTCTCTCTCTCTCTCTCACACACACACACACACACACACATTCTCAGCCTAACCTACCTCACAGGGTTGTGGTGAGGATAAAATACTTTTGTTTCACCTGGCATCTCCTCAGTGATTCTTCCTTCCTCCCCAATTTATAACTGTTGTTTTTAACCTTTGTATGTATTTTAAGCTCTGGTTTTAACTTGTTCTGATGATGTACTTGTGGGTTGGTTTTAATGGTTTTTAAGAAGAGATTTAAATTTGTTAGGTGTTTTAGTAGCCCCAGAGAAAGCTGGGGTAAAATCTTAGTACATAAATAAATAAAACAAATATATACACACACACACCCTTTTTTTTGCTGTCAAGTCACAGCTGGTTTATGGTGACCCTGTAGAGTTTTCAAGGCACGAGATGTTCAGAGATGGTTCACCTTTGCCCACCTCCGTGTCATGCACATACACTGGACGTTTTGTGTGTAATGATACTCACAAGTAGCCCACACTTGGATGGCCCAGGCTGGCCAGATCACGCCAGATCTCATAAGCTAAGCAGAGTCGGCTCTGGCTAGTATAAGCAGGGGCCATTTCCTGCAGGAGCGCACAAGGAGCGCACAGGAGCAGAGCTCCGGCAGTAAAGAGCCCAGGGGCGGGCACATGCAACAAGCCCCACCCCCTGCTCCCAGCAGCCCTCAGTCAGAGTAAGAAGCAGCCAGGTAAGTTGCAGAGCTCCCCCTGGCCCAAAACAGTCCGGTGGCACCCTTAAGACCAAGTTTTATTCAGGTACAAGCTCTCCCTCCTCTGCGAGGACAGATCTGCACGTTTCCCCCCACCCCCAGTAGCTAGCAAACAAAACCAGTCCAGTGGTGCCTTCTGACACACTTCCAGTGATGTCAGGGGGTGAGGCATACGCAAATAAGTTAAGCTAATGAGTTATGCTAATGAGCTCCTGCACCTCTTTTTCTACGAAATGACCCCTGAGTATAAGGATGGGAGACCTCGAAGGAACAGGGAGGCTGAGAGGCGGAGGCAGGCAATAGCAAACCATTTCTGTTTGTCTCTTGCCTTGAAAATCCTGCAGGGTTGCCATAAGTCAGCTGTGACTTGACCGCACTTTCCACCACCCCCAGTCACAAGTACTGAGTATCAGGGCCTTTTTCGGGGCTTCCCCAAGTCCTGAGGGGAGAATTGGTGGAAATCGGCAAAACCTTATATATGAGTACTAGTGACTTTTCTTTAACGAAGAAGAAGAAGAGGAGGAGGAGGAGATTGGATTTATACCCTGCCCTTCACTCGGAGTCTCAGAGCGGCTTACAGAATCCTTTCCCTCCCCCTCCCCACAACAGACACCCTGTGAGGTAGGTGGGGCTGAGAGAGCTCTGACAGAAACGGCTCTTTTTCAAGAACAGCTCTGATAGAACTGTGACTGACCGAATGTCACACCAGCAGCTGCATGTGGAGGAGTGGGGAATCAAACCCGGTTCTCCCAGCTTAGAGTCCACGCTCCTAACCACTACACCAAACTGGTATCTCTCCCTGATATCTCTCAAAGCAGTAAGTGCTAAACATGATCCTCAAAGGAAAATATTTTTGAGTTCAGAAAATCTTAGTGAACAATTAACATCGTTGCCCCTTGTAGCCGTTCTCCTCTCGGGGAAGCCAGATCTCACTTTTGAGCACCACAGAGGACGAACGGCCAAGAGCATGCCTCATCATTGATATACGCTTCACTGTCGTCCCCCCCAACAAATCCTAACTCATTTTACTGTGTTTTTTCTCCCAGTATGTTTTGCTGAAGCAGCCGGTTCAAGTAAAATAAACAGTCTGGTTTGTGCAGCAGGATTTGAACATCTACAATACAGTACGAGAATAAATTTCAAAACACTGGAACAAGGAGGCTTTTTTATTTCGCCAATTAGTAAGCTATCCCGCCTAGTCAGATAGGGTATCTTATGTACGTGTTCATGAGGCAGCCAGCCCGGTCTATCATCCGAGAGTTAACAAGACATGTTGTACCATAGAAGTGAGATTTACAGGAGTTTATCTTCTGATGCTCTCAGGGACTGTGCGTTTCAGCTCTGATAAGTGGGCTCATTAGTCGACTTGGATGAAGTGCTGTGGCAGTACTTATTTCCAGCACTTAAGGTGTGAATAAGCTTTTATATGTTGCCTTTTTTGCCCTTGAACAGTTCAACCGTTTTGATTGCTGGTCACGATGCTGCATTTCTTCGTCTTCAGAACTTCAGGTATGAGTAAGAGTGAAAGAGCCTGGAGTAATTAGAATCCTATAAAAGCCTGAAAATAGGAGGTTAGCAGACCGGCTTACAAACTCCTTTCCCTTCCCCTTCCCACAAACAGACAGCCTGTGAGGTAGGTGGGGCTGAGAGAGCTCTTGACAGAAACTGCTCTCTTTTTTTTTTCTTTTCAATTTATAATTTTTATTTTCAAAACTAATAATAATTAAAAAAAACACTGACAACACATTAAACAAGTTACACACAATTTCCGGAATAGTAAAAAATTCAAAAACCGTCAGGATGTACACAAGGAATATCAACCATTCAGATACAGAGGGTTGAAGGTGATTCTAACACGATAAATTAGAAATATAACAAGTTTTGATAATATAAGTTTTTTGGAACAACTTCTTTCTCTACCAGGTATCCTACAACTGGGAACCAAACCGTTTGGAAGGTTTTTTGGTTTCTGCCTGTATAAGCCCCCCCTTGTGGAGGCATCTTACCATAAACAAAATGTTCCCATAGCTTTTTGTGCCATTGTGGAATGGTAGGGGCTAATTTATCTCTCCACTTTTGTGCTATGCATAATTTGGCAATCGCAACTAAAGTTGTTATCAAAATATGTTGCGCTGTATTTTCAGCGATGGCTGGCCATGCGTCCAACAGCGCCACTTCTGGTTTAAAGGGCAGGTCAATTCCGGTAACGGCTTTTATTTGGGTGTACACCTTTTGCCAAAAGTCATTAGTTACTGGGCATTGCCACCAACAATGGATATAGTCTGCTACAGACCCGCAATTCTTCCATCAAAATGTCGATATGCTAGGTTTCTATGCAGTCTGACAGGGTGCAGGTACCATCGGTTTAACACCTTGAAGTAGTTAAATTTGATGTTGAATATTTTCGTGGAGGCATTAGGGGAGTTTCAATTGTATTCCCAATCGTGTTCTGTCAGGCGACCTTGCCAATCTGTTTGCCATAACGTGAGGGATCTCAGGCACTTTGTGTTAGAGGGTTTAGAGGGACCAAACCAATCCTCCATTCTTCTATCTGCTGCCAGGCTGGTGGTGAAACTGCTCTTTTTCAAGAACAACTGTGCAAGAACTACGACTTGCCCAAGGTCATCCAGCAGGTGCAAATGGAGGAGTGGGGAATCAAACCTAGTTCTCCCAGATTAGAGTCCACGCACTTAACCACTACACCAAACTGGCTCTCTTTTAGACTGTAATGGAATTTATTGTAGTGACCTTCCCTGAGCCCGCTTGCGGGGAGGGCGGGATATAAATAGAAATAACAAAATAATAAATCCTTGGAGGATGGTTGAAGCTACCCCAGAAGGACTCCTCTTCCGCCTTTTAGATCCTTAATTCTCCTCCACTTGCACCTGGCTGGATGACCTTGGGCAAGTCGTAGTTCTGATAAGAGCTGTTCTTGAAAAAGAGCAGTTTCTGTCAAGAGCTCTCTCAGCCCCACCTCCCTCACAGGGTGCCTGTTGTGGGGAAGGGAGGGGAGGGGAAAGGAGTTTGTAAGCCGCTTTGAGACACCTTTGGGTAGTGAAGAGCGGGGTATAAATCCAATCTCTTCTCTCATTTTATGTCATTTTGCCCTAAAGAGGTCTTTCCCCACCTTCCCCAAGCACACACACACAAATCTCCAATAGTTTTCCAACTGGAATTGGGAACCTTATGGGATATTCCCTTCAGCCACAGCACCATTTAGGTGTAGTGGTTAAGTGTGTGGACTCTAATCTGGGAGAACCGGGTTTGATTCCCCACTCCTCCACATGCAGCTGCTGGATAACCTTGGGCAAGCCATAATTCTGTCAGAGCGGTTATCTCAAGGGCAGTTTTGTCAGAGCTCTCTCAGCCCTGCCTACCTCACAGGGTGTCTGTTGTGGGGAGGGGAAGGGAAAGGAGTTTGTAAGCCACTCTGAGACTCCTTTGGGTAGTGAAAGGCAGGGTATAAATCCAATCTCCTCCTCTTCCTCCTACTCCTTCCTCTCTATCTCTCTGTTTTGTTCCTGCATTAGCTTCCTTACAACATTTAGCAAAAGTATATTCTTCACTTGCATAATATTTTTTTATTTTAAAAAACCCTCTCTTTTCCCTGCACACTTTTAAAACTTACTTTCTCCAAAGGTCACTTTTCAATTAGGCTAAGGTGTGAAAAAAAAATCAACATTGCAAGAATGGCATTTTTCAGAAACTCTGCACACATGGAAACCGGAGAATACAAGGAGAGGTACCTCCCGAGCCTCCTTGCTGCTTTCGCAGTAACATGTTTTGACTAACTTCGTTTTCAGTTGAGCGCTGCATAAACACACGAGAAGAATTCCTGGTGCTGCCCTGGCTCAGCTCTCCAAGGCACAATTGGCTCTGTCAACCTGACCAAATATATTCTTGATTTTTATTTTATGCCACTCAAAGGTTTGAGTTTGAGGCTGCCCTGCCCAACATGTGGGCCCTTCCACCCACCTTTGATGAGGAAGCCTGGCCGATCCACTAAGCAGGATATCGCTCGAGAAGTACAGTTGCCAACCTCCAGGTGGGTACGTGTAACAAGAGAGGAAGTCACGAAACAAAGTGTAACATCAAAGATGCAAAAAGCAGCCGTGACCGAATCACTAGCGTTGTTTCAATTATACTCAATAAATTTCAGATCTGAATAATTTGTGCACAAAATTGGCTTTTATGAAGTCGCATAATCGTATTACTGTCGCAATCCAAAGGTACGCCAGTACGTACTGGGAAAGTCCCCAAGGAAAGTAACTCATCACAAGTTCACTGAAGAATATTCGTCAGACAATTTGGGTATCATTTTCAAACATTTGTTTCCCATCAACCGTACAGTAGAAAAATCAACGGTCCTGGCAGTGGGGAGTTGACTTGGAACACCCGGACGCCAATAGACAACTATTCAAATGCAAATGCAAAATTCCAAGAAGTTCTCTCATCAGTCGGCATTCACCTTCAAGGTTTTTGGCTGTTTCGGAGGGGTGGTTCTGTGGCATTATACCCCTACTGAGGTCCCTGCCTTCCGCACGCTCCACCCCCACATCTCCAGGAATTTCCCAAACTGGAGTTGGCGACCGTACTCCAAAGGCCTGACCCAACCTGTATTTCTGTTGCCTAGCTAGGTGTGCAATGATTGGGGTGGGGGCCAGTGGTCCCTCTAAATGGAGTTAGTGTGAGCTAGCTCACAGTTTTTTAGCTTCCAGCTCACACATTTTTGTCTTAGCTCGGGAAAGACGGCTCCAGAGCAAACTGATTTATGCAGTAGCCAAATGGCTCGCTCACAGCTTTAATGCCAGTAGCTCACAAAGTAGAATTTTTGCTCACAAGACTCCACAGCTTAGAGGGAGCATTGGTGTGTGGGGGGAATTGCCGGGTGCTTACCAGGCCACATTACGTATCTCCTGAGCAATGCTCCCTCTAAGCTGTGGAGTCTTGTGAGCAAAAATTCTACTTTGTGAGCTTTTGTTGTTGTTGTTTAGTCGCACAGCCGAGTCCGACTCTTTGCGACCCCATGGACCAGATCACGCCAGGCCTTCCGGTCTTCCGCCGTCTTCCAAAGTTGGCTCAATTTCATGTTCGTTGCGTCTGTGACACTGTCTAACCATCTCATCTTTGTGAGCTACCTGGCATCAAAGGTGTGAGCAAGCGATTTGGCTACTGCATGAATTAGTTTGCTCTGGAGCCATCCTGCCTGAGCTAAGGCAAAAATGTGTGCTCCCACTAACTCTTCTTAGAGGGAACACTGGTCCTAAGGTATGTTCACTTTGGGGGGGGGGATGCCATTAAGTTATAGCCGATTTACACTGACCACTCATGCTTGCCCCTGCATAGCAACCCTGGACTTCCTTGGTGGTCTCTCATCCAAATACTAAGCAGGCTTAGTTTACAAGGTCTGATGGGAACAGGCTGGTCTGGACCGATCAGGTCACAATATGGTCACTTTGGTGGGTTCCGAAGTGTGCAAAACCTGTTACAGGACACCTCAAACACTGTTTTTCTTGTCCCCCCCCCCCCATAAACTTCTGTTGTCACTACAAAAGGGAATTGGCAGGGCTATTTTTGGGCAGGAACGCACAGGAACGGAGTTCCGGCTGGCTCCCAAGTTGGCCACACCCAGCAGGAGCTCATTAGCATAATAGGCCACACCCAACAGCAGAAAACCATTAGGATTGGCTACTTTAGGGGTGCGTGGCCTAACATGCAAAGGAGTTCCTGCTACAAAAAAAGGCCCTGGGTTTTGACAACAAACAAGGTAAACAGAATAAGAAGGGAAAGGTGGGTGTGGCTGGATGACCACACTTCTGGTAACATGGGGGTGCGGCCTAATGGGCTAATGAGCGGTGCTGTGAGGGGTGTGGCCTAATATGCTAATGAGTTTCTGCTGTTGGGTGTGGCCTATTATGCTAATGCATTCCTTCTGGGCTTTTTCTACAAAAAGAGCCCTGGTTGGTGAAATCAAAGGTAGATATGCCAGAAGCTTGATAATAGTACTTCATGCAGAGAGAAGTGTGCAGTAACTTTGTGAGAATGTAACAGTTTCCACATTTCCTCTACCCTAACCTTGGTTTCAGAGATAATTAAGCATCGGCTATTTTGGTGTTGTTGTCAGAAGAAAATTACCAGTGGTGTCTAGGTCAGTACAAACTAGATGCGGCTTCCAGTAGGGAGATCCGAATAGCCCCTCTGCGAGGTCTGCTTAAAACGCTTGTGCTATTTCAGTTTCCTTTCTCAGTCCTTGGTTTTGAGGGGGGGGGGAGTTTTAAAATTCACCTCCACTCCCTTAAATTTAACATAAAGTCAACACATATAATTAGGAGTCACAAACGCAGATCTGCTCGAATTGCATAATATCCTAATATCTCAACTTCTGGCAATAAAAATGCTGACGTTTAACAATTTGGACTTTCTAGGAACTGTTAAGCAAATACTGAATTATTGGGAGAGATTAAGCCCTTTTATCAGTTCTGGCAGTACCAAAAAGGCAGCACGAAGATATTAAATATCCTGCTTTTAGGGAATGGAAAAAGAGTACAAAGGAAATAAAATGTTAATTTTTTCTCCATGTGTGATAAATATACCCACTTGCCGTCATTTCAGTCCTTCGTGTAGCCTTGTGCTGATTCCAGACATATTTAGTGGATATTCCCTGTTCATGTTTTAGTTTAACTTCGAGAACTTATCTGGGCTTTTACATTTTATTTAAAAAATGCAAAATACAAACCATCCCCCTCAATGGACCTTAGAGGGATGAGAGTAAGAATACCAAAGAGGGGTATAAAGGGGAAATGAATTTGAGGGACTCAAGTTTTTACTCCAGCCTGCAGCAGTTAGCAATTTTCTGGCCTTAATAAAGATGAAAAATTACATGAGTGTTGAACTATACCCCGAGGATCATTCAGCAGCCGGTGCAAATGTCTTGCAATTAATCTCTTAACCATGGTCAAATTATTGGGAATGGGCTGGTTTCCTTCACTTTTATGTATAGTTCCCTGCCCCCATCTCTTGTCAGGGATAATCAGGGAATGCTTTAACCATGGCTAGTATCAGCTGCGGTGGCTCAAGTGGTTAAGACGCTGAACTGCAGGCTGTGGAAGGTCAGTAGTTCAGCAGTTCGAGACCCGAGTGACGGAGGGAGCTCCCGTCTCTGGCCTAGCTCCTGCCAACCTAACAGTTCGAAAGCAAGAAATTGCAAGTAGATAAATAGGGACCACTTCGGTGGGAAGGTAACAGCGTTCCGTGCGCCTTGGTGTTTAGTCATGCCGGCCACGTGACCACGGAAACGTCTTCGGACAGCGCTGGCTCTTCGGCTTGGAAACGGAGATGAGCACCGCAACCCTAGAGTCGGATTCGACTGGCTTTCAAGCAAGGGAACCTTTACCTTTACTTAGTATCAGCTAGGATTTTATGCTCGCTTGTAAGTCCTCTTTCCAGGAGAACCTATTTAGTGACGGCTGTGGTTAGTGCTAATGTTTCACTAACAGGTCAAGGTAAAGGTTTCCCTTGCTCGAAAGCCAGTCGAGTCCGACTCTATGGGTGCGCTGCTCATCTCCGTTTCCAAGCCGAAGAGCCAGCGCTGTCTGAAGACGTTTCCGTGGTCATGTGGCCGGCACGACTAAATGCTGAGCTGCATGGAACGCTGCTACCTTCACACTGAAGCAGAACCTAGTTATCTACTTGCAATTTCTTGCTTTCGAACTGCTAGGTTGGGAGGAGCTGGGACCAGAGACGGGAGCTCACTCCATCACACGGCACTCGGGTCTCGAACTGCCGAACTACCGACCAGAAGGTTGGCAGTTCAACGGCTTAACCATCGCAGCCGAGCCTGTGATTAATGTCAGCAGGGGAGGGAAGGACAGAATTTGGGAGGAGGAAGAAACATCTGACACTGTGGTCCACTCCTAGACTCTTAACCAAGCTTAAGAGATCATCAGTGTTGTATCTTTCCCATTGTCTGCTCTACCAGACTTGCACAAATCTAGAGCAGACTGATACAGGCCAAAAAAAAAAAAAATTCTGTTTAGAGGACAGAGAGCTAAGGGAACGAAGCATGGTGTCTTGTTGGTTGGAAGAACATCAGATCTGCACTCTGCATATATGAACAGTCTTTCAATTTCTTTGGTATCTCAAAAGCAGTTCCTGCCCTTATTCAGTGATTGGTTTATGATGGACTCCAGGGCCTCATTGATGTGGTCCTAATATGATTTCGGTAACCAGGATGGATAGGTAATCCAGGGGGCAAGTAGTTGCCTTAATGGATCCCAAGATCTTGTCAACTTCTTTTGTAGTGACTACATTTTAAAAAATCCATAAATGACCCTGAACTGGATAGCCCAAGCGAGCCCGATCTTGTCAGATCTCGGAAGCTAAGCAGGGTTGACCCTGGCAATTACTCGGAACTGGGAGACCTCCAAGGAATACCAGGGCCGGGATGCAGTGATGGGCAATATCAAGCCACTTCTCTGAATGTCCTCCATGCCCCAGTAGGTATCATAAGAACATAAGAGACGCCAATGTTGGATCAGGCCAATGGCCCGTCCGAACACTCTGTCACACAGTGGCCAAAAATACTAGGTGCCATCAGGAGGTCCAGCAGTGGGGCTGAGGCACCAGAAGCCCTCCCACTGTTGCCCCCCCACAAGCACCAAGAAGACAGAGCATCACTTGCCCCAGAGTCCCTATCTATACCTTGTGGCTAATAGCCCCCGATGGACCTCTGCGCCATATGCTTATCTCCCTGGTTTTCACCACCCTGAACAACTTTGTATCATCCACAGATTTAGCCACTTCACTGCTTACTCCAAACTTCAAATCATTAATGAACAAGTTAAAAAGCACTGGGCCTATCCAAACAATACTCACCGTTGTGTTGGAAGGGCTGTGGCCATATAGGTCCTTTGCTCATTGTTGGTGGCTATGCGATGAAATACGCCCATTCTGGTTGGAAGTCCTGGAGAAAATAAAACAAATCACCGACATAGATCTTTCTTACACTCCGGAACATGTAATGTTAGACGTCTGGCCAGAAACCATTGAACAACACCACCACAAAAGTATCCTAAAAACAATGATTTATGCGGCAAGAACATCGATAGCCTCAAAATGGAAAAACCCTAAGCCCCCTACGGTCCAAGACTGGTTCCAAAAGCTCTGGGACCAATACACAATGGAGAGCATAACTGGGAGATGTAATACTGCGAAAACAGGCCAGCCTGATCTTAGATTTAGTGACCTTCTTGGAAAGAGAACAAACTGTACCATCTTCTTGGGAAGACTACATCAAATGGCTCTGATGCTGAAGAATAGTAATTATTTTAGCCAAACTATGATGGTATGACATATCACAGACTATATTATAACTCAATAGGCTACTTTTTCTTACTTGCAATCTGACAACAACTGACTCTCTGCGCTTTAATATCTACAAGTTGTATGATTCTATATCTTATTATCTATAATGTTATATTACACAACTTTTACTCACAACCAGGCACCTGTTTGAGACTATCGCTGTGACAATGTTCGGTTGTTATTACTAAACATTTATTTTTACTTTATATCTCTTTTTAAACTTGAAGTGTTTTTGCTTGGTTTTATTACTTGTATGCAACTTTATGACTTCAATAAAAAATTGTAAATTAAAAAATAAAATAAAACAGTTCTTTTAAGTCTCAGCAAAAAAAAAAAAAGCACTGGGCCGAGTACTGATTTCTGCGGTACCCCACTGCTTACCACCCTCCACTGAGAAAATTTCCCATTTATACTCACTCTCTGTTTCCTATTAATTAGCCAGTTTTTGATCCACAAAAGGACTTGTCCATTTATCCCATGATTTTTGAGCTTACTTAGGAGTCTTTGATGAGGAACTTTATCAAAAGCTTTCTGGAAGTCAAGGTAAATAATATCTATTGGATCCCCCTTTTCCACATGTTTGTTCATCCCCTCAAAGAACACTAACAGGTTAGTGAGACAATATCTTCCCTTACAGAACCCATGCTGAGTTTGCCTCAATAGTTTTTGTTCATCAATGTGCTTACTAATTCTTTCCTTAATAACAGTTTCCACCAATTTACCCGGTATCGACGTCAGACTGACTGGCCTGTAATTTCCCGGATCTCCTCTGGAACCCTTTTTAAAGATGGGAGTGACATTTGCTACCTTCCAGTCCTCAGGAATGGAGGCTGATTTTAAGGAAAGATTACATATTTTTGTCAGGAGATCCACAAGTTCACATTTGAGTTCTTTCAGAACTCTCGGATGTATGCCATCCGGGCCTGGTGATTTATCAGTTTTTGAGTTGTCTATCAGTTTTAGGACCTCCTCTCTCGTCACCTCAATCTGACTCAGGTCTTTCAACACCCCTCCCGAACTCAGCGGTTCTGGAGTGGGCAAGCACTTCTCACGCTTAAAGGAATCCTTTTTACCTTTTACAGCTTCCATTACTTTGTTTGTTAACCATGCAGGCTTTTTTCTATACCTATTTGTTCCTTTCCTAACCCGCAGTATATATTTTTCTGAGCTTCTAGGATTGTAGTTTTAAATAGTTCCCAAGCTTCCCCAATGGTTTCGACCCTTTCTACTTTTCCTTTCAGTTTCTTCCTCACATGTCCCCTCATATCAGAGAAGTTACCCCTTTTAAAGTTAAAAGTGGTTGTGTCAGTCTTTTTGGCCAATTCCCTGTGTATACAAATGTTGAACTCAATAACATTATGGTCACTGTTCCCAAGTGGTGCAATCACTCTTACATCTCTCACCAGGTCTTGGGCATTACTTAGGACAGAGGTCGCCATAACTTCCAGGCATGGGCACACACAAAAATGCAAAAAATACCCCCCCCCAATACATAAATGGACCAGTTGACATATTGAAAGCAAGAAATTGCAAGTAGATAAATAGGTACCGCTTCAGTGGGAAGGTAACAGCGTTCCCTGCGCCTCGGCGTTTAGTCATGCCAGCCACATGACCACGGAAACGTCTTCGGACAGCGCTGGTTCTTCGGTATGGAAACGGAGATGAGCACCGCCCCCTAGAGTTGGATTTGACTAGCTTTCGAGAAAGGGAAACCTTTATCTTTAACGTAATGTTTTAGCTATATGACAATCAGAGTCCAAGTATGAGTTAGATTTTCTCGTCAAAAACCTTTGCAAAAGTATCACAACTAATAAATCTGGAAAATTTAAAGGTTCAAACATTGGATTCAACAGGCACCAAAATACTTTTAAACAACTGTGATGGACATGAGCTCGCTGATGCAGTGGTTGCAGAGAAGTAGGATTTCTTTGCTGCTGTAACCCTCAGCTCAGAGGATTTCCAGTGAGCTTATATAGCACACACTATCAGATTCGAGTTTTAGTCCAGCGTGGCATCTTTAAGACCAACAAAGTTTAATTCTCGGTATAAGCTTTTGTGTGCATGCGCACTTCTTCAGATACAAAAAAAGCTTATACCCAGAATTAAACTGCTTTAAAATATCCAAGTCTTCATGGCAGGCTTTCTGCTTTGTATCCAAGTGTTGAGAATTAGCCTGATGAGCTTTTAATGTCACGTCTTACTCACTGGAAAAGACTTCTCAGGCTGGCTCTGAGCTAGTTTGATTTTGAATCGTTTGAAAAAATGTCATTCCATATGTTAGAGCCTCTACCGAATGGAAGTGTAGCAATTTATTCTCACAGGGTTGTTGTGACTTCGCCGTCGCCCTTCCTTCCTCTTGTTTGATCAGAGTGTAATTACATAATAGATGTCATTTCATTTTTTTTTTTGCAATAGCGCTATAAAAAAACCCCCGTTCAACCAACTTTGTTTTTTTTCCCCCCCCCCCCCCAACTGCCATTTCACGGCTTTAAAGTTTCCACAAAAAGATTAAAGCATTTGACATAACGCAATGAAGTTTAGGTTTCCATTCACCATATTTGGCTTGAGTACAAATTTGTACAGCAGCTATATATTCTAGATACTGTACCTGTAGGCAAGCAGTTTGGCCATTACTGACAGGAGGTCATTATTATGAAAATGTAATAATTATGAACAATGGTCTTAGTGAAAACTTTGTGTAACACTGCACTTTAGGACAATTACAAGGGGGAGACCCGCGATACTCGCGGGGGGGCAGTCTTTCTCTTCCCCCCCGTCAGCAGCAGCAAGCTGGGGCCACCCCCCTCTCTGCCCATGCTCAGAGTCACGTTCCACGTCCCCGGGCGGTTCCGGGACCGAGGTGCCAAGTCCCTTGCCCCTCCCCGAGCCCGCCCCTTCGGTCTCGACTTGAGCAGCAGGAGAGCGGCCGCTTTCGCTTTCTGCGCCTGGCCGGCGAGATGGGAGGGACGCGTTGCCGCTGCTCCTTGGAGCTCCTGTGCTTGGCGCTGCCCTGGCTGCTGCTGCTGGAGGCGAAGGTGGGCGAGCGGGAGAGCGCCGCGGGGCCGGGGAACGGGCGAGGGACGGCGGCGGGGGTGTATCTCCCCCCCCGTCCGACTCCGAATCCCGAATCGAGGCTGCCTCGGGCCTCCCCAGGCCTCGCTGTTCCCCAGGCCGCTTGCCCACCCGCCCGCCCGCCTCCGAGGCGGCGGCAAGGTTGGCTACAGAGCGTTCGTGCGCATGCGCACGGACGCTCTGGCACTTTCGGGGGGATTTAAACATTCCCCCGATATTTTTTTTTAGTTTTCAGATTTTTGTGCATCCCTGGGGACTGCCCCAAGAGTGCACAAACCTCTCCCTCCCCCCCAAGTGCCCCCGAAGTGCAGATATAGATATCCGCACAGATGGGGGCAAGTTCGCTATTAGATATATAGATTTAGCCCTCCTTTTATCACAGTTTGAGTGTTTCAATGATTGTCTATCTCGCTTACTAAAAAAATATACTTGGTATGAAGAAGAAGAGTAGGTTTTTATACTCCATTTTTCTCTACCTTAAGGAGTCTCAAAGCGGCTTACATTTGCCTTCTCTTCCTTTCCCCACAACAGACACCCTGTGAGGCAGGTGGGTCTGAGAGAGTTCTGAGAGGACAGTGACTGGCCCAAGGTCACCCCAGCAGACTTCATGTGGAGTAGTGGGGAATCAAAACCGGTGATCCAGAACAAAGTCCGCCAGTCTTAAGCACTACACCACACTGGTGGAACATATATACAGAAAGCAAGTATGGTGTACCTATCAGAGAGTTTGACTAGGACCAGGGATAGATACCACATTGCCATGGAAGCTGCTGCATAACCTGGGTATATGGTTGCCAGCCTCCAGGTGGGTAAAGATGGGCCGAACCACCGTGATATATTATGCCAAAAAAAGTTCTCAGACTTGTACATTCTTATCCAATATTCAGTTTACTGGAGCTAATCGATTCCTCAGGAATCATTAATGATGGCACCATCAACACAACGGACTATGCATATCGTCTCGTATTCGTTCACAGTGAACTGATGAATGGTTCTATGAGATTTCTGCCATAGTGCTTGCTAAACGAATTAACTATATCGAAACGCTACAACGAATTAACTATATCGAAACACTACACACTCTGACAAACTTGTGAATGAAACGAGACTTGATATGCATAGTCTGTTGTGTTGATGGTGTGGTGACCCAAAACCTGAAAACCTCTCAAAGACATCTGTCGAATACTAGTTAGATTCTTAACTGGACTCTGCTGACACTACCATGGCTCGAATTTTCTTTGCTTCTAAGACAGTAAGGGCAACCTTATATGAAACCTCTGCCTTAGGGTTGCCAGATCTTACCCGGTTGCTGGTGGGGGAGGTCCCTCTCTCTGTCTGGGACCTCTTTGGGGGTTTGTAATGTATTCAGATGCTGCCATGAGTACATTAGTATGTGTGTGAAACATACCATTGGGAAGCTATGTTAAGCTTTGTCTTGGACAGGGGATTCAAGTCCAAGACTAACGGTCCAATCACATTCAAGCACGCTGCAAGCGGGAACGTGTATGATTGGTCTTTATGCGATCAACCTGATAGGTTGTTATCTGTAAAGTAGGAGTGGCTATATTAGCTGGGAATGTTTAAATACCGAGCAGTTTCAGTGGACAAACTGTTCGGGCTATCAGATGTTGTACCTTGTTGGAGAAGTGATTGTGTGGAAGAATAAACTTGAGTCTTTGTTGAAATCACTCTCTGACTCTTTGTTAAGCTCAGGACTTAACAGGGTTTGCCCACATTCATCACATGGAAGTCACCTGGTAACCATAGAGTTTTTTCTCGAATGATAGAGTGCCCCCCCCCACAACGTGCTCTGCGTGATGACGTCCGGGTGACATCATTGCACCGAGCACATTGGCACGAACGGGGCACTTTGGGGGCAGGATTCTCCCCGCTGGTCGGATCGAGGCAGCAGATCAGGGGGCCCAAAAGCGGACAACCCCCCGCCCCTGTCGGGGGAATGGCAACCCAACAGCTCCTGTTTTTGTTGATCTTTTTAACTCCTGAATAGGCCTATTTCAAGGCCTACCAGCATGGGCTCTCAAATTAATAATATACTTATTCAGCCAGTACTACAGAGTAAAACCATCACTAGTTTGCCCATGGAGCTTAGGATTTCTTCAAATCATTTTCTGGTGCATTTGTGAAAGTTGAGTAAGAAAACGACATAATTTTTTTGTGCGTGCATAGAATATAATCAGATTTCTTTTTGTCATCTCATGTTCTGAATTGCAAGTGAGGCAAGTAAAAAGCGTGTTTGACTCTGTGCTGAATTGTGGCTATAGTGTGTTAAATTTTGTTACCTCCCACTCAGCAGAGGTTTGTATTTCACTATCTGTCGAACTCAAAGGGTTCTGCAGTTCTACATGAAATTTGAAAAAGATGTGTTGTATTATCAGCATACTAACATCAATTTTCTAAGCACTTATTGAATGCATTGGGTAAATGCATGCTGGATATAGCTCCGCTGGGTTCATCCAAATTGTACCAGTGAGGTATTCACCCTGTTCTTTGTATTATAATTTTACCCAGCTTTTCTGTATTTTATGCTGGAAATATAAGTACCTTGTGTATCCTTAAACTAATCAGAATAAGAAGCCACTTTGCCCGTGCCAGAGAAATAGAACTATCATTTTTCACATTCTTATACTATCCAGTTTCAAGTAAGATTATGTTACTGTGACTTCTGGATTCCTGAAAGTTCTCAGTGTCTTTGTAGCTGAAAAGACCCCGATCTTTTCAAAGGAAAAATGTCGAGCTTTATCATGCAGCATGTTTTGTATTGCACATACCACAGTTAACATTTTGTGCATGTGTGATTTAGTATAGAAAAAAAATAATGCAGTCTCTCTTTTGTCTTTGTCTTCTTCTTTTGTGTGTTTGGTATCCTTGTGTCCTCATGTAACTCTTTGTTTGTCTTCCTCCTCTCCTAGTTAATGGCTGGTCTTTTTCTTTGCAGGGGGAGTGGCCTAGTTTGTTCTTAATGGCTAATGCAGTGCATCCAAGGTTGTCAGCCTCCATCTGGGGATTGAAGACCTCCCAGAATTAAAACTGATCTCCAAAGTACAGAGCAGGGGTCCCCAAAGCAGTGCCCATGGGTGCCACGGCACCCCCTAAGCGTTTTCTGCAATGGGCATGGCCAGGTGGGGCTTTTGCCCAGCAAGACATCTGACTGGCCATTGGTGATTTGATTGGCTGTGACATACAATTCCTTATGAACAAATGTGCAACTTACCAACAATCATAATAGCTGTAGTTTCAAGAAGAGCCTTCTGTGGGCAAATGGTTTTGTGATGCCTTACCAGGTGGACTTCATCGTAGGCATTATAAACTACCTCTTCCTCAACCAACCTGATTCTGTAACTACTTCTATATGGTTGCCAACTTTTTATATAAATCCCCATGTATTCTTAAAACTATTATTATACGTGAATTGTAAAAGTGTATGTTGCATTTTATAGAATCATCAATGAGATCCATGAAATTTTGATTTGTAATCAGATGAAATGGATTCTTGAGAGACATTACACGTAAGGATTTTATATCAATTTTATTGACAACTGTAATGTTAAAGGAGTTGTACATTAGTTCATAAATCTTACACAGTTATCTTGTTGTATTTGATAAGGTTATTCATCTTTGTTCAGAAGAAGATTATTGTCGAAACGGCGGGACATTCCAGAGACTACCGTGTACACTTATTATTGGAATTTGTTCACTTTTTCTACTTTGTATGGTTATGATGATTTTTCAATGAAATGTTGTTTAGCGTTATATTGTCACAGGTTTTTCCTGTTTTTCGGTGATATAGAGACTGTGTCCATCAACTTAGATCATAGAAACTGTATAATACCATAAAGTTTTCAGGCTGAATGCCAGAGCACCCCCCCCCCCGGTGATAGCCTGGTGGCTATTATTGGAAATTGTTCACTTTTTCTACTTTGTATGGTTATGATGATTTTTCAATGAAATGTTGTTTAGCGTTATATTGTCACAGGTTTTTCCTGTTTTTCGGTGATATAGAGACTGTGTCCATCAACTTAGATCATAGAAACTGTATAATACCATAAAGTTTTCGGGCTGAATGCCAGGGCCCCCCCCCCCCCCGGTGATATGCCTGGCGCGATGACATCACCTCCAGGCGAGCACGTTGGCCCTGTCACCGTGCCAGGCACATCTGCCCGGTCCAGGCACTTTGGGGGCAGGGTTCCCCCACCAGCTGGACCTGGGCCAGCGGATCGGCAAGAGTTACGCTTGGGTCTGCACTGGCCAGGCGCTTTGTAACTGCTTCTTGCTTTGAGACACATCTCCACTTCTGAATATATACTGTGATCCATTTATCTCTAGCGAGTTCATGCTTCTTGCAGTCAATTAAAGAAGTGTCAGATAGTATCCAGATTCCCTGATTTACAATCACAAAAATCCTTCCGAAAACTCCCCCAACTGTAAAACATTCAATCTAGCCTTAGTGAAAAGTATTTTGTATTTAGGGACAGTCAAGAATTTACGATACGCAGGCAGAGTCCTCGGAGCAGGGAGACCCAGGCAGTACAGGGAGCATACCCTTCGTGCTCTACAGCTAGTGCTCTATTTGTCAAAGTGTAACACTCTGGGCCCCAACCACCACCCTTCTCAGGCTCTACACCCCAAACTCTAGGAATTCCCCAGCCCCAGTGTTGACATCAATAGGGCTCCCCAAGCAGTAACCCCCCCCAGCAATTTCCCAAGCTGAAGTTGGCAACCTCAAATGGTCTGTAACGAATCTTTGAAAGATGGAGGTAGTTTAAAGGTAAAGGTAAAGGTTCCCTTGCTCGAAAGCCAGTCGAATCCGACTCTAGGGTTGCGGTGCTCATCTCTGTTTCAAAGCCGAAGAGCCAGCGCTGTCCGAAGACGTTTCCGTGGTCATGTGGCCGGCATGACTAAACACCAAGGCGCACGGAACGCTGTTACCTTCCCACTGAAGTGGTACCTATTTATCTACTTGCAATTTCTTGCTTTGGAACTGCTAGGTTGGCAGCAGCTGGAACTAGAGACGGGAGCTCACTCCGTCATGCGGCACACTCGGGTCTCGAACTGCTGAACTACCGACCTTCCACAGCCTGCAGTTCAGCGTCTTAACCACTTGAGCCACCGCAGCTCCTGGAGGTAGTTCAGCCAGAGTCAAAAGTTCTGAACAGTTCTCAGCCCATGCTAGGAATGTAAAGCAATATTTGGGCCCACCCTGTGAATGTCTTCAGAGTGTTAAGCTGTGTGGAAATGTGCCTCTCTTGCGACTCTCCAACTCTGGAATCCATTCTTGCAGTCCAGTGGATTTGGGGTAGGCAGAGCTTCCTGTCCCAGGACGGACTGTTGTTACATCCTCCGCTGACACTTCCCGGTGCATCCGAAAATCTGTGCAGGACCAAGACCTCTATTGATCTTACAAAGCTCAGCAGACTTCTAATAAAGGGAGCAGGATGCAAGGGCAGGATGTGTACTGTATGTGTAGAGGCTGGCTTTACAGAGAACATTTTTGCATGTAGATAAAATATATTCTGCTATTACCAGGTACGAGTACAGCGGAAACACGAAGACTGAACTGAAAAATGGATTAGAGAGTAGAGGTGTGTTGCCTCTAAGAGCTGGACAGGCCAACAGAGGTTCCACTTGTTGTCACCAAGGGCCTGAAAATCCCAGACATCAGTTGATGGGGCCTTCTGTGGGGGAAACCACTTTCTCCTCTTGCAGCACTAATCCCCCCCCCCAAACTCAGATGATGAACTCTTATCTCTCCCTAAGTCCCAGCTGGATTCTTCTTCTTCTTTTTTTTTAAAAAAAAACGGACACCCCAGTACTGATTTATTTCTGCCACCACTTTCTAGCTATGCATTTGATATGGTTTAATAAGTGATAAAAGTGACTTGTACGGCAAACCACGACATACAGTCGACAGCTGAATACGATCAAACTCCGACAGCAGCGTCAGTGAATGGACTGGCGTATCTCAAGAAAAAGTGGAATAGTGGAAAAGTGCACAGACGGATTTGGTGTAGTGGTTGGGAGCATGGACTCCAATCTGGGAGAACCGGGTTTGATTCCCCACTCCTCCACATGCAGCTGCTGGTGTGACCTTGGGTCAGTCACCCGTGGTTTCCGGAAACTAGTACCTCGGAGGTACTAGTTTTTTGCCCCGGATCTTCGGCGGGAAGCCTCGGGTGAGCCACGGGAGCTCTACGCTTCCCAGATGTGGCGGTGTGATCGCACCTGGAAAATCCACCTATGGTTAATGCTCCATGTGACCGCAGCCAGAGTTCCCAAGGTTGTCACCAAGGGCCTGAAAATTCCAGGCCTCAGTTGATGGGGCCTTCTTTTGGGGAAACCACTTTCTCCTCTTGCAGTTCTAATTCCCCCCCCCCCAAGCTCGGATGATGAACTCTTATCTCTCCCTAAGTCCCAGCTGGATTCTTTTCTTCTTTTTTTTAAATGGCCTCTTCTGTCATGGACACCCCAGTACTGATTTATTTCTGCCACCACTTTCTAGCTATGCATTTGATATGGTTTAATAAATGATAAAAGTGACTTGTACAGCAAACCACAACATACAATCGACAGCTGAACACAATCAAACTCCGACAGCAGCGTCGGTAAATGGACTGGCGTATCTCAAGAAAAAGTGGAATAGTGGAAAAGTGCACAGACGGTTTTAGTGTAGTGGTTGGGAGCAAGGACTCCAATCTGGGAGAACTGGGTTTGATTCCCCACTCCTCCACATGCAGATGCTGGTGTGACCTTGGGTCAGTCACAAATTCTTTTAGAGCTGTTCTTTTAGAGCTGTTCTCTCTAAAGGGCAGTTCTCGAAAGAGCTCTCTCGGCCCTGCCTACCTCACAGGATGTCTGTTGTGGGGAGGGGAAGGGAAAGGAGATTGTAAGCCACTCTGAGGCTGCAATCATACGGACCTTTAGATCCAACATAGGTGCGAATGCCTGACGGATCTAAAGGGAGCGATCAGACAGCAACATCTGGGAAGCCTCCCGCAGTCGTCGGCAACCCATGCTGCTTCACCGCAGAAGCAGAGTTAAAAGACACTGGGGAAAATGCAGTACTAAATGGGTTCCGACGGGCCACGGACGGACTTTCCCCAGTCTCATTGGACAAGCACGCACTCATGCCATTGGGATGGTCTGATCAGGCCTTCCCAGCACGGTGCCATTTCCCCCCCCCTTCACAATATGTGCATCATCGCATACTCCATAGGGGGTCCTCAGTGCGGAGGTGCGATTCCTCATTCATACGCATGGGAAACAAATGGCCCCCCCCAAAAAATGACTCACCCGCAGTTGTGTCTGATCACGCATTGACAGGCTGTGCCCACAGCTACAAAGCGAGGTGGCGACTGTGTGTCAAATTCCTCTGGAGGAAATAGTCTCGCTTCCTCTCCGCTTCAACTGGTGCGCGTGACTGCAGCCTCAGACTTCTTCGTGTAGTGAAGGGCAGGGTATAAATCCAGTCTCCTCCTCTTTCTCCTCCTCCTCAGTTTCTTCTTCCTCTTCACTTCTCTGTCATTCCCTGACACACTGGTGGATACTGTAGAGCACACATTTTTAAATGTTGTGTGTTTAGGCCCTGCTTTGATTGCCCCCATCATCTAAGGCTAGATGGGTAGCGACCTGAGACAGGGCCTTCTTGGTTGCGGCACCAAAACTTTGGAAGTCCCTTCCCAGGGAGATTAATCTGTCTTCTGCCAGCAAGTGAAGACTTCTTTTTGTTTCATTTGTTTCAGTAATGGTTACGGGCCTTCCTTCTTGGTTCTGGTGGCATTTAGGTATTTTTACTGAATCATTTTATAATTTAAAAATCATTTTTAATTATTCAGATGTTTTACTTTTTTTATATTTGCCACCTCGGGGACCTGGATAGGGTGGAAAGGCGGCATAACAATGTAACAACAACAACAACAACAACAACAATAATAATAATGGTAGGAGGACTAGAAAACCAAGATGCGCTGCTGCTTTATTGAATCAGCTTCTACTCCTTGGTCTGAGGCATTTGAAGAACAGCATAAATTTGAAACATATCCCAGCGATCTAACATATGGCTCTGAGAGCAGCTTTCCCCACCCAGAAATTTCAAGTAGTGCAGACCAGACCACTAGAAGGGAAATACTGGGAAATTAGCCCAGTTGCAGTGCCAGAATTGTGAACTGCAGGTTGTAGGATGTCTCTCCCCCCCCCCCATTGTTTGCGATCTCGATGTGAATGCCAGATTGTTGTCTCTAATTCTGTAAGATGCCTTACATGCCACAATTCCTTCTAAAAGGCATATCATTTTAAGAGGGGGAGACCCAAAGATAAACTGCTTTTGCAGTAGCAGCTGCCAGAATGAGGTTAGCGAAACAGACAATCCTAAATCGGGGAGTGAAGACAGAGGTTGGAGTTTTACTGGTGGTTATCTTTTAATGCTTATCTTCCAGAATTCTCCCGATGAATGGTATCGTTTCCTGGAATTTTTATGTTCTTCCAAAGTGTTCCTTTTCTATATTGCAATTACTTTTGGCTGATGCTTAAAAAGAAACCCGCATTCCTACCGAGTGTGGCACACCGACACCAACCATCTCCCCGTTTTTTTGTGTTCACAGTTGCAGCAAGCTTCTGAGGTCTCTCAGATGAGAGGAGCCAGAGTCATTTCTGCAGAGGATATTCTTTTCTTGATGCGGAAAGATAAGGTACGGCAGTAAGGCGTATTGTGGACACTGTGTTCCGCAGGTTATGAAATCGACTCAACTCCTGTGGGTTATGTAATCCTAATTTTTAAAAGCAGGGTATTTATTAAAAGCATTATTTTGTTATAACTAGTAATTTGGCTTCTGATTCATCATGGTGCAGATTTACGATTACTGTCTCCTCCCATACTGCCAGTGAAGATCTGCCTTTCCAGCTCTGCTCTCTGTGCCCCTGCCTTCAGAGGCAGCCCCGTAGCTAGGGAATTTTGGGGGAGGGGGTCACCAGCTAATTAAATCGAAGCACAATGCAGGTGGCAAGTTGGGGCACTTTGGGGGCAGCCCAGGAAGGAGGGCCCCCAGAAGAAAGACTAGGGGGCCAGGCCCCGTGGGCCCCACGTTAGCTACGGGCCAGTATCGGAGGTGAGGCAGGTGGCAACTAGAGACAGGGCCTTTTCTGTGTTGGCACCTTGCCTTTGGAATGCCTTCCCCCTCCAGGCTCACCGGGCCCCTACTTTTGTTTTCTTTTAGGCACCAGACCAAAACACAGCTTTTTACTCAGGGTTTAAATTAGGGACTTTATCTTAACTACCTTTATTAATGATCTGCTTCTGGTCTGAGGTCTGTTTTATGGATAGTTTTCTGCTGTTTATGTGTAGGGTTTCCAGCCCCTCCCAACTGGGGCAGGTGATCCCCCGCTTTGGGGGCCCTCCCCCTGGCACTGTTCTGCTGGTTCGTGGGGGGACTTACCAGCAGCAAACAGAGGCCTAGGCCTTTGTCGCCAGCAATGTGATGCACACCAGAAGTGTGCTGGCTACGCGTGGATGCTCTGTTGTTTGGGTAAATTCTGGTCTTTGGGTAAACTCTGATGTTTGATTGAAGGTTGAAGGAGCTCAGTATGTTTCGCCTGGAGAGGAGATGACTGAGAGGTGATACGATAACCATCTTCAAGTACTTGAAGGGCTGTCCTATAGAGGATGGTGCAGAGTTGTTTTCTGTTGCCCCAGAAGGTCGGACCAAAAAGAGTTTTCAGAAACATTAGGAAGAATTCCCTGACAGTGTGGTTCCTAGTGGAACAGGTTTCTTTGAGAGGTGGTGGGCTCTCCTTCTTTGAAGGTTTTCAAACAGAAGCTAGATGGCCATCTGACAGCAATGCTGACTCTGTGAACTTAGGCAGATCAGGAGAGGGAGGTCAGGATGGGTTGCCTCAGTGCTTAGATCTCGTGGCCCTTCAGGTCCAGGGAAATGTTGATCACCACTTTGTGGTCAGGAAGCAATTTTCTCCAGGCCACTTTGGCCAAGGATTTTGGAGGTTTTTTTTTTTACCATTTCCTGGGCATGGAGCAGGCGTCAATGAGGGTGTGGAGGGAGAGGTAGTTGTGAATTTCCTGCATTGTGCATGGGGTTGGACTAGATGACCCTGGAGGTCCCTTTCAACTCTATGATTCTATGGTAAAAATGGCTTCTGCCATAGAGTTTTGGCCCAAATACCAGAGCATCCCCATGTCGCCATTGACATTTTATTTATTTATTTATTTATTTATTTATTTATTTATACATTCGGCTTATATACCGCCCTGACCCCGAAGGGTCTCTGGGCGGTTTACATACAAAGTCTAAGTCTACTTTCCCTATCTACGGCCACATGGTACAGGGGCAGGGGCTGCCTACCGGCACCCAGGTGGTGGAGTTTGCTGTTCTCCGGCTCGGCTCCTACTTCTTCCTGCGGTCTTCGGGATCAGTGCTTTTGTCCTGGCGTCCAGGGATAGGTCTTCCTTTCTTCAGCGGGCCCATCTGGTGCACAGTTTGCATCAGCGCGGCTCCGGCTAATGTCCATTTCGGCTCCGCCGCGCTTGCGCCTCCGCGTCACCGCACTTTCCGCCTCCGCCTCTGCCGTCATCCGTTCCACCGCTCGATGTTGCACTTTGCTGGCCACCAGGGCTCACCCAGCCGCTGCCTCGTCGCTCTGCCGCCGCCGATGCTCCCACCACACCTCGCAATGGAGGAGGGTGCCCCCTGCCCCAGACATGATGACATCACTTCCATGTGTGCTGAAAGTGATGTTGAAACATCACGGGTTTAAGGCCTAGGCCTCGGTTTGCTGCCAGTAAGTTCCTCCCACCCCCCGCCAGTAGCCTGGCAACCCTATTTATGTCCAGTGGACATAAACATATATTCTTAACTGCCTTGAGTTCCTCAAGGGAGAAGTTTGGTAAATAAATAAATAAATGGCTTGTTTTCTACGACTTTTGTTGGTCTTAAAGGTGCCACTGGACTCTAAATTGTTCTGTTACTTTGGTGTAGTGGTTAAGTGCGCGGACTCTAATCTAGGAGAACCGGGTTTGATTCCCCACTCCTCCACTTGCACCTGGCTGGATGACCTTGGGCAAGCCGTAGTTCTGATAAGAGCTGTTCTTGAAAAAGAGCAGTTTCTGTCAAGAGCTCTCTCAGCCCCACCTACCTCACGGGGTGTCTGTTGTGGGGAGGGGAAAGGAAAGGAGTTTGTAAGCTGCTCTAAGACTCCCAAGTGAAGGGCGGGGTATAAATCCAATCTCTTCCCTTCTCTTCTTATTCTACACTGCCTTGAACAGAACTCTAAAGTGGCAGCATAGAAGTATTCTAAATAAATAACCCACATGCATTTTTTCATTTGGTGTTCCCTCAGGGATCCCTCCTTCCTGCCCCGTTTTTAATTGTTGTCTTTTTGTATGCATTTTATTGTTATATGTTATTATTATAATGATTATAATTATTATTTATTAGTCTTATGAATCGCCCACCCTGCAAGCAGGCTCTGGGCGATTTACAACCTGGTAAAATATTTAAAAATACTATTAATGCTTAATTAAAAACACCAACAGAACAGTAAATTAAACCTATCCAGGATGCCAATAGAGTTCCTCCTTTGTCGGCCACAACGCTGTTCCGCATGGCAGTGCAGGGAAGGGTACGAGGAGGCCATGGAAAGAGAGGGGCGGTGCCAGTCTCAGCCTCCCATTGCTGCCCTCAACTAAAAGCCCAGCGGAATACCTCTGCCTTACAGGCCCTGCGGAATTGCATCATGCGTATTTTAACTTGGTTTTAATTGTCTGAATGTGTTTTTGTTGGTTCCATTGGTGTTTAAGCCGTGTTTTTATTATGTATGTTTTCCACCTGTTAGCCACCTTGGTGACCCTGAGGAGTGCAGGAAGGTGGGGTATAAATGATCAAAATCAATAAAATGAAAGATACGAAATCCTAAATTTCAACCTGGAAATGCAGACTTTGGTTTCCCAAAAAGCTTGTTGAGTTGCTGCCCAGCATAGTCCGGTCTGACACATACAACTCTTGTAAGAAACCATCTAGATTGAGTCTTGAGTTAACAATGGAAGAATCCTAAACCGGTGCTCCGTTGCAATCAGGTGGGTAAATATGGGACCCGGTGGAATCAAACTTACGACAAACTGGTGCCTGGTCCCTCCATCCAGACAATCAATGTGAGCTGATTGGCAGGTGTCGCCTTGCCGCATGAATGTTGACATGTGTAAAAACATTCGGTGAAGGGACTTACAATAGCAGACGTTAAAAAAAAAATACAGAGAAGGCCATTTAGAGTATTTTCTAAGCTGTAAAAATCACAGGTGATTGACTTCGTTCAAAGCTCTCAGCCCAAATTAAATCAATACCCGAGTGCTTTGGGGCAATTATCTTACTCTGCAATCAACGCAAGGCTATTGCACAGTTTCCAAGGAGGAATGGAGTTTGCTTAACCCAGAACACGAACCATTCTCTTTGGTATCCGGCTATATCCACTCACCTGCCTGTTTCTGCAGTAAACAGAAGAAGTCCTCATTGCACAGTCTGACTGGTTTACTGGCTACTTTCCACCTAGAGCACATAGCAAAGGAAGTTTCAGCCGAAGAAACAGTATGCAATGCCTAATGAAGACACTCATTGCAATTGCAAGAATCAAAATTGCACAAAAATGGAGATGCAAAAATAGCCCAACACTTCCTTTCTGGCAAAATAAACTATGGGAACATTTTCTCCATAGTCAAATTACAGCATATGCCATAACAATAAATTTAGAAAGCAGTCAAAAATGTTCAGAGCTGTTTGGCTTCCTGTTGTAAACTATTTAGCAGAAGGAGGTATAGTCCCAAATAACCCATATTACCAGGAATTGTTATACTTTTGAAAAGTTCGGAGATGTATTTTGGAATATATTGAATGTCGAAACCTTGTACACAGCCATAATATACATGGTATATTGTTACTTTCTTACACTCAAGTTGTATTGTACCTAGCTGTTTTGTTACTGTTGCTGAAAAATTTATAAAGTATTTTTTAAAAGCCTAGAATTAAAATATATATGCACTGGGGGTGTGGTGGGGGGTCTGATTTTTTCCCTGTTTATTGACAGCCTTAATGTAGTAATTTCTTAACTCCAACTAGACTTGAATGTTGAAATAGGATCTTGTCTGTGATTGTGAGTGTCTGTTCATAATTGTGGATGTATATTCTAATAAAATATGTTCACGTCCCTGCAGTGGTTCTTAAAGGCAGGCAGGCAGTAGATTCTAATAGATGTCTGTGTTCTCCTTCCCCCTCCTAGAAAAAGCTCAGAAGGCTACTCAAATATATGTTTTTCCGAGACTACAAATCTAAAATCGTCAAAGGGATTGAAGAGGATGATCTTCTGGAAGGTAGAGAAGCTTTTGAAATGATTTGGCTTTCTGTGGGGAATATTCGACATATGCCGCCGTACAGACCGTATGGAAAATATATCCCTCATGCAGATAGCTTTAAACATTGAAAAATATTGACTTAGTTGGGAACTCCATATAACCTTGTGCTTTCCCGTCCAGATTACTCATAGAGTAGAGCCTGTCAGTCCGGAAACCTAGTGATAAGTAGAGCCGCTTAGCTTCAAGAACTGTGTTGAAGTAAGGAACTGGGGTTGATTATAAGGCTTAATTGATTTCAGGGTGTGTAATTTACATGAGACAGGCTATGCATATGCTGGGTGGGTGGGGAGGAGGTGTTTGGCTTCAGAATTCATTTGAAGAGACATTTTGTTAATTTATTATCAAAGAATCTGACATATTTTATGGAGCGACTATAATCTACGGTCACTTAATTCTGATATATGGCCAGGAGGTGTCTAAAGTTTTAAGCAGCCAGTATATATTAAAAGCGCCTTTCTTTCTCCCATTTTGTGAGTCAGGATTTGTAATCCCGAGGGCAGATCTTCACTAGCTGAACCAGTAGCATTACTCTTTAAAACGATGCAGTTTGTCTGCCCTCGATCTTCCGTTTGCATAAAAGGGGATGACTTATTTTCTCCAACCAAGTTGTCTTAGAAGGTTTTTTTTCCCCCCTTTGACATCCTGAGCTTCTTGGAAGCAGAGCAGGTTAAAACTGTGACACTGTAGATAGAACTGTAGACAGAACAGAGTTAGAGTCCAGTGGCACCTTTGAGACCGACAAAGTGCGAGATTTCGCGTGCACGCACACTTCGTCAGACAATGAAATGGAATTACAGATCATAGCTGTATATATACCGGGTGGCTTGTCGAGTTAGCATGCAAAACAGTGAAGATGTTTTTTTAACAGATAAAAAGAACGACAGGCTGTTAAAAAAACATTTTCACTGTTTTGCATGCTAATTTGACAAGCTACCTTCTGTATATACAACTGATTCATGCTGCTGTGTTTACTGATTAATCAATTTTGGGGCCAGATCCCATTCTTATGAATGGGCTCATTATGCATCCTACTATCCCATTCAGAAATGCTTGCTAGAATATAGTGGTGGGTGGTATGGAGGGCCCATTCGCCAAAATATTGCTTCACGTGAATCTCTGCTATGAAGTGATTGCCAAGAGAGTAACGTCTTGACGAGGAAATAGTAGTGATTTGGGCATCTGGCTGATCAGTATTGCTGTTTTGTATAGTCTGTCTGCACCAAGGCAGATAAACAATATTGCCCCAAGTTAGCAACTGAATCAGGGGATAACATTTAATGTCTTAAAATGTCTCCGCTCCTGTTTTACTTTACAGGTATGGATATGTTGGTCTGCAGTGTCCATTTGCCCTTGAGAATTAATTTTTTCCCGACACTTTTAGCCGTTGCACCAAAATGCCGCCAGTGATCGCTTGCCTTTTCCGTTTCTTTCAGACAAACCTGGTGGCGGCGGCGGCGGCGGCAGCAGCATCAACAAGCGCCAGAAGATTGCTCAAGACTTCCTTATCTCTATCGATCAGACCGGGGAACTCCTGTCCTTGTTTGAAGACGACGAGGTTGATGACGTAAAACAAGCAAGAATGGAGGTATTTGGGGGACTTGATCCTACGTGCACATAAGCAGAGTATAGGAAAATTTGACATTATATAATTAACCAGAGGTCATTTACCTCCACTTTCCTGCTCTGGGAAGGTTGAAATGGTCCAGTCCCAGGCCCGTAGCTATGGTGGGGCCTTTGGGGGCTCCGCCCCCTTTCTTGAAGGCACAGCCCCACAAGAATTTTTCCTGTAAATGCTTTTTTCAACAATGTTTAACATTTTTTTAAAGGCATGCACTCCTTTAAGCAGAGTGGTGTGCTGTAGTTGACTAATTCCCACACCGAGCAAGGGGGGTTGGAGTGGGTGACCTCTTGGATCCCTTCTAACTCTGTGTCAAGAAACTGGTCTCCTCTAAGAGAGTTTCTCTGCTTAAGACGTGTTAGCTTTCTTGACTATAGAAGTCATAACCTCCACCTGCTGGCTTGTTCTCAGAATCGTTGCTTAGGCTGGCAAATGTGATGAACCTGCAGCAGCTGAAAACTGTCATCTAAAATGGTTGACAGCTTGCAATTGAGAGCTTTCTATGGGCCAAATGGCTTTTCTTTCTGCACTGAGAACTTCAGCCCTGCCAGAACAAAATTTGCCCCACAATCCACAATATCATGGCCACGGGCCTGTCCAGTCCTCACATGAAGACATCTACCACCTTTAGGATTGTCAGCCTCCAGGTGACACCTGGAGATGTTCTGCCCCCAAATCTCCAGGTATTTCCCAACCCAGAGCTGGCAACACAACCAACTTAGGCCCCAGTCACATTGGCCGGATATCGCAGGGGGGGGGAGGCGTGGCTAATTGCCCCGGCGCAGTTTTATTCACAATTATGCGATCGGACGCGGCCCAGCAGGAACTCATTAGCATAATAGGCCACACCCAACAGCAGGAACTCATTAGGATTGGCTACATTAGGGGTGTGTGGCCTAACATGCAAAGGAGTCCCTGCTACAAAAAAAACCCCTGGGTTTTGACAACAAACAAGGTAAACGAAATAAGAAACAAAAGGTGGGTGTGGCTGGATGAGCACACTTCTGGTAACATGCGGGGTGTGTGGCCTAATATGCTAATGAGCTGTGCTGTCAGGGGTGTGGCCTAATATGCTAATGTGTTTCTGCTGTTGGGTGTGGCCTATTGTGCTAATGAGTTCCTGCTGGGCTTTTTCTACCAAAAAACCCCTGTCTACCCCCTTTAGTGTTGCCAGCCTCCAGGTGACACCTGGAGATGTTCTGCCCCCAAATCTCCAGGTATTTCCCAACCCAGAGCTGGCAACATAACCAACTTAGATTTACGTATAGAAACCAGCCTAAAACACTGATTGGAAATTAGATTTTAAATAGAATCATCCAACTCTTATTGTGAAAGAAGGCATTTTCCCCCATTACCATTGCGTACCAGCCAGTCTCTGTACTCTTAGCATAGCCTTAAGCCTGGAGGAGAGGTCTGATTGATGAAATCATATCTTTAAAAAAAAGCACAACAACACCAAAGGAAGTATAAATTAAGCCAATGCATCCCTTATTGCCTTGTTCTACTTTCCGATAGGGTTGTTGTCCTAAGATTAGGCAGGTATCTAGGAAATCCCTCATGGCGAAAAGGAAATCATTGAAGCCTGCATTATGTTCTTATATCACTTAATTAAAGCCTACCGGTGTCTAATTTTAGCAAACATTAAAAAAACCCTTAACCACAAAGTGGGGTCATATTGACCCAGAGGACTGTGAAAAATGGATCAGCTTTCAATTCTGCGGAACTTCAGGCCATGCATATTGTTGTACCTTAATGAGATCATTTGCCCTGCTTTTTTTTAAGCGCCCACCCCCAGGTTTTTTTTATATGTTGTATTGTATGCTCTGATGCAGTAATTTTTACTGTGAACTGCACAGAAGAAGAAGAAAAGGAGGAGGAGGAGGAGATTGGATTTATACCCTGCCCTTCACTCAGAGTCTCAGAGCAGCTTACAGTCTCCTTTCCCTTCCTCTCCCCACAACAGACACCCTGTGAGGTAGGTGGGGCTGACAGAGCTCTGAGAGAACTGCTTGTGAGAGAATAGCTCTCAGAGAACTTGTGACTGACCCATGGTCACCCAGCTGGCAACATGTGGAGGAGTGGGGAATCAAACCCGGTTCTCTCAGATAATAGTCCGCGCACTTAACCACTACTCCAAACTGACTCTCTTAAGTGGAACCTGAAATCAGCAAACAGGGTGAAACTGGCCAAATCAGATTTTCTTAGTTCTTTTATATTTTCTCCCTGCTGTCTTTGCTAGTAACCTATTTTCTCATGTATTTCAGTATTTTCATGGCATGCTTCATGTGACACGCAACGTTTGTTTTTTTAAAAAAAAATTCTTTGTTTTGGGATTTATTTTTCTCCTACTCCGAATAAACGAAGTGCACTTTTTGTTTAGGCAAGAGTTAAAAATGGTAGCAGGATCGCCAGTAGTGTTAAAGGCAGCAGATTTATAGGGAACACCCGTGCTCAAGTACTTTTCTGGGTTGTCCAAAGTAAAATAAAATAGGGATATTAGAACCTTAAATTATTAGAACCACTCAGATTTCCAGTGAGTTGACAGGCAATGTAAATGTATCCAAGAATTTCACCCCTTAGGATAGATAAAATAAAGTATTTAGTTACCCTCTACCAATGTTTTGGATGGACAGTTTTTCTTTTAACACTTCCTAAAAAATTTGTGTATTTTCCATGGTGTGGAAACAACGTGGGTGTTGTTTTTTTTCTTCTTCTGTTAGCTGCCATTTCCCCCCCCCCCCCCAGTTCTTTTTTTGCAGCTAAACTGAGGAGATCTGGTCAGAAATCTCCAATGCCTCCCTCTGCCCTGCAGCCGCTCTAGAGCCTCTCAGGTGGAGAATGGTCTTTCTAGCCACCAGCTACCTGGAACCCTTTAAAAGGAGACATGGGGAACTGAACCGGCTATGTGCAAAACAGGGACTTGAGCACTGAGTGAACCCCCATAGTGGTGGTGTGCATCTGGAACACCCAAGGCAAAAATATACCCGAAATTTACCTTTTTGGCTTGGGTATATCCGAATTAAAAACAATCCCTCCTGGAACTCCGGGAGTAACAAAACGTTCTCTCTCGGAACTTTGGGAGTCTGTTCGGGTTTCAGACTCTTCCTCCCACCCATGGCCAGTGTTCCCTCTAAGCTGAGTTAGTGTGAGGTAGCGCACAGTTTCTTAGCCTCTGGCTCACACCTTTTTGTCTCTGCTCAGGAAGGAGGGCTTCAGAGCAAACTAATTTATGCAGTAGCCAAATCGCTCACTCACAACTTCAAGGCCAGTAGCTCACAAAGTAGAATTTTTGCTCACAAGACTCCACAGCTTAGAGGGGACATTGCCCATGGCCCTTTAATTTTTATTTTTTTTAAAAGAGAGAAAAGGGACAGGACACATGACTTATCAACTCTCCAGGGCCACACTATAGTCACTGACCCTTCCTTCTGTGAGGAAGGAAGGCTTCCGGTGACACTGGTCCTTTCCGCACTTGGATCTCATCTCTGGTTTTATCAGGGTTCAACTTGCGACACGATACTTTGCATTTATCCCTGGTTATTTATTTATTTATTTATTATTTTGATTTGTATCCCGCCTAGACACAGGACTGGCTCAAGGCAGCTAACGACATTTAAAACGCTAGAACAATAAATACATTAAACTACATTAATAAATTACGACTACATGAAATAACAGCATCCATTTATCCCGGGACAAGTGTGGGGCGAAACCGAGATGACCCCAATGTAATGTGGAAACAAAAAAATACCCCGAGATAATTACAGGGGTGAACTTGAGTGTAGTGTAGAATGCAAATTCAGGGACGGGGTTGAACCGGGATTTAAGGTCTAGTGCGGAAAGGACCTCAGAAAGGTTTCGGAATCCTTGGGAAGCCCTGCCTGGCTGTGATTTGCCACCACGCAGGGCTCTTTTTGTAGCAGGAGCTCCTTTGCATATTAGGCGACACACCCCTAATGTAGCCAATCCTCCAAGAGCTTACAGTAGCCCCTGTAAGAACAGCTCTGTAAGCTCTTGGAGGATTGGCTACATTGGGGGGGGGGTGTCGCCTAATATGCAAAGGAGCTCCTGCTACAAAAAGAGCCCTGGCGTGCCACCAGGAACCCACGTACTGGCCCACCCCCCTGGCAGTCATCCTCTGGCTTTTGGGGCCAGGGCGGATTCTGCCTCCCTCAGAAGGAAGGGTGAAGGAACGTGAATGAGCCATAGTGTAGCCATGTCGGTGAAGGCCAAGAATTGAGGGGAACCTTTTGACCCAGTGACGATCCAACGGTGGGATTGTAGTTCCACCGATGCCCTGGTGAGCCACCAAGTCACGGCCTTCTTTCCCATTGAAATGTTAAGACTCTAAAAGGGCCACGGAGGGGAGGTCCTTTTTTAAATCTCAGGGTAAGGTTTCTCCAAGATTCAAATCAAGCCACCAAAGACAATCATGCTAGGGAAAGCTGAAGGCAGCGGGAAAAGAGCATGACCCGACATGAGATGGACCGGCTCTTTTTGTAGGAGGAGCTCCTTTGCCTATTAGGCGACACACCCCTAATGTAGCCAATCCTCCAAGAGCTTACAGTAGCCCCTGTAAGAACAGCTCTGTAAGCTCTTGGAGGTTGGGGGTGTGTCGCCTAATAGGCAAGGGAGCTCCTGCTACAAAAAGAGCCGGACGGACTCAGTCAAGGAAGCCGCGGCCCTCAGTTCGCAGGTTCTGAGCAAGTCTGTTAACGCGAGGATGTTTTGGAGGTTGTCGATTCATAGGGTCATCATAAGTTGGTAGGGCTGCCAAGTGGGGCCGGGGGACGGGGAAACCCCCACGTTGGAGGCCCGATTTTCGCCACGGCGGAATCGGGCCCCAGGGGGAACCCCGCCCCCCGAAGCTGCGTCAGACGCAGCCACGTTGCTCACGTTGGGGGCATGGCCCAGATCGTTGGGGGGGAAACCCAACGTGAGCAACGTAGCACGTCACTTACGGTGACGTGCTGGTGGCGCGCACACGCCGACGAGGAGCTCCCGGAGCCCAGCGAGGCTCCCCCGCCCGACATTCATCCCTTTCGCACGGCAAATTCTCCTTTCGCTATCTTGACAGGATTGGGCTGCTTAAAATGGACGCTTAAGTTTATTTGGCCTTATTGGCCAGTGTCTGGTCGGCTGCTAACTGGGAAGTTTTATTTTCCCCTCTGCTTTTATCGCAATGGTTTTGATTTATTGTAGCTGCAGTTATTTCTTCTGAGGATTATTTGAGTGAAAGGCAGCTTAGAAATACAAACCAGTAAACAACCAAGGGGGCAGGGAAGTGAGTGGCATTTGAACTCTCAGCTCCAGAGAGGGAACGACCACATCAGAATGGGAAACAGTAGAAAAGAGCAAGAGTCCAGGAGCGCCTCAAAGACTTAACAAAATTTGTGGCAGGGGAGGAGCTTTCGTGAGTCGCTGCTCACTTCGTCAGATCTTGAGCTAATAGAACGGGACTTGGAGGTGAATTTTCCTTGAAAACTGGGAGGGTTTTTTTGTCATCCCAAAAGGGATCCAGCAGACTTGTATCAAAATGATCAAATCCTGGCTTGCTAGCTGTAGGCTCTGTAAATGCTGTGTTTCAGTGGAAGAACCAGAAACGCTACTGGACTACAAATGCAGTTTGCCAACAATCTCTGCTTTCTTCTTTGTTTTTAAAGCATGTTACTAGTCTTCAAGGTGGCAAAGAAAGCAGGTGGTCAGTTCTCAGAGTGCTCGGGGCATCACCAAATCAAGCGATAGACGGCATCACTTTCCATGGCGTACAGAGGCAACTCTGGGATGGAAGAAATGCACGGGCTTGAATTCGGGGGGGGGGGGAATTCAGTGAAAGCTTTTTCAGTTAAGAACAACCGCTGCACTGCAGCCAGGTATTTATCTTTCAAACCACCTCTGCGAAATTGAGGATGGAGAAGGAAGGGGAAGCGCTGGAAATTCCTGGAGTTTCTCTCTAGATTGTATCTGGCTTTGTTTCTGAATAGGACATGAGGAATCCGCCGTGATTCCCTTTTGATATCTTTCCGCATTTGGGACAGAGCGCGTGCATCCACAGCCTGCCACAG